>NC_069504.1:368290851-368293351 GCF_027579735.1 Bombina bombina
TTTGCTTCATTCTCTTGGTATCCTTTGTTAAAGGAGCAGCAATGCACTGCTGAGGGCTAGTTGAACATACTGGGTGAGCTAATGAAAAGAGCCATTTATGTGCAGCCACCAATCAGCAGCTAGCTTCCAGTAATGCATTGCTGCACTTGGGCCTAACTAGGTGTATTTTTCAACTAAGGATACTAGCAGAATGAAGACAATTAGATAATAGAAGTAAATTGGAAAGTAGTTTAAAATCATGTGTTCTTTCTGAATCATGAAAGACAAATGTTGGGTTTCAAGTCCCTTTAAGGAAACAGGGTAATAAGCAGCATAATTCTCAAAACTGTAAACACTGTACACAAACACAAGAATTAAATTAAGGCTATTAGTTAGTTGGTGAGATTGTTTGCAATTGGGAATGCAATTATATAGGAGGAGTTATTTTTGTGCGGGTTATGTGGAGGTTTTATATACAGTATATATATATATATATATATATATTTATATATATATATATATATATTTATATATATATATATATATATATATATATACTTGCAAAAAGGAAGGCACTCACCGGGTTTAACAAGGAAAACAGCTTTCTATTCCTTATAACATGTTACAAGGAATAAAAAGCTGTTTTCCTTGTTAAACCCGGTGAGTGCCTTCCTTTTTGCAAGTACATAGGATCTTCAAAGTATGTTTGATCGTTTAATGAGCACCCCGGTAGTTCAAAGGTTACCGTGAGCACTAGGCCATGCCATAGAAATTATATTTATATATATATATATATATATATATATATATATATATATATATATATGTAGGAGCTGACTACTTTATGTTGTACTATTCTGTTTTGGGTCACAATTAACAGATTTAGGGCTAGATTTTATTTGGGGCGCTAAATATTGCTGACTTTGTGTTAATAATAAATACAGGGCTTTATTATAGGGGTTCTTTACTGAACCCCCCACTGCATTCTGTTCCTATCCTCATTCACCTCACCATCAGGAATACCCATTACCACTGAAGGCTATTTTTATGCCAGTTTAAATATAGGTAGTGGAGAAAAGGATGCACTTGCCAGGATTTTCAAATTGTTACCTTTATTTCTTGTAACGTTTCGGGGTGTTACCCCCTTCGTCAGACACTAACAAAAATAACAACCATCTACTTACCCCCACCGTGCCTTATAAACCCTCACAAGTGCTCCAGAACTGGGCCGCAATCAGAGGTGCCACTCCCACCGGCTGACATCATCAGACGGTGAGCCGGTAACTGGAATCCCTAGTGTCAAATAAATAATATAACAATGTGAACTAGCAAGGTTTTAAAGTACTCTAATCATCATACAACCAAAACAGGCATGGAACAAACATGAAACAAACTGAGGATATCTCCCCACCGGATCGTTACCGGATCAGGATTATTAACTCTACCTGCCAAGACAGCATAATATAGCTGACAGTCCGGTTGGCATGGCAACCCTCATATAAACAACCCCCATGATCATAAGATCATAAACTCGGGGTAGTGGCTAGAACAGCCAATAACATCCTAATCAGGTCCGGTCCTCAGATGCAAAAAGATCTCCAAGCTGAGGCAAGAAACATAAGGGCATCGAAAGCATACAAATATAGTTAATGGGACAGTCAACACCAGAATTTTTGTTGTTTAAAAAGAAAGATAATCCCTTTATTACCCATTCCCCAGTTTTGCATAAAATGTCAAATAGAAGTGTGGAGGGCGCTTAAAGCAGAAGAACTTAAGCAGAGTGGAAAAATAATATAAAGTGGAAAAATAATATATGTTTGAAAAAAATATATATATATAAAATATATTGACACAAAAAATTATTTGAACGTCACTGTGAGGAAGTCTCAACTTATACTTCACAATGTCTAAAATAAATTTGTTACACAGTGATAGAAATTATATCAAAATATAATGTGAAAATAACGTGTTAGTTAAATATTTGTATTATGTTTGCGAATTTAAAATATAAGATTTTTTAATAAACAGAATTAAATACACGATTTAAAAAGACTCATGATAACAGATTAATCCAGATAATACTGGGATTTAGATCTATCGCTGCTTAGGATAATCTCACTAATAACCAGCATTAACTAAGTGTAAAAATACAGTATACTACAAGCACAAACCATAAAAATCGATTATATGGGACGTCTCCAAATATTAGCACATATACCACCTTTTATAAATATAAAAAAGTAAAAAAGTCGACTTACTCATGGAAATATATAAATAAAAATGGAATTCAATCAATGGAAATCAAAAATATATAAAAAACACATGTATATATTGGAACTTAAAAAAATTCAGTCCTAAAATGTGTCTTTAGGTGACTGCGTAAGGTGTTTTATGCTTTCTAGAGCAAATACATATGCCTTCATTTAGGTAGATGTTCAAAGTAGATACTTGTGTGCTGTTAGTTACTTTAGTATCCGCAAATTGACAGTTCCTTGAAGCAATATTTTTTAGTTTCTTTATA
>NC_069504.1:368295851-368438351 GCF_027579735.1 Bombina bombina
TTATTAAAAAATCTTATATTTTAAATTCGCAAACATAATATAAATATTTAACTAACACGTTATTTTCACATTATATTTTGATATAATTTCTATCACTGTGTAACAAATTTATTTTAGACATTGTGAAGTATAAGTTGAGACTTCCTCACAGTGAAGTTCAAATAATTTTTTGTGTCAAAATATTTTATATATATAATTATATATATATTTTTTTCAAACATATATTTTTTTCTACTTTATATTATTTTTACACTCTGCTTAAGCCCTTCTGCTTTAAGCACCCTCCACACTTCTATTTGACATTTTGTACTTATCCTGGTAACCTTGTGGAAGGTTGCTAAGGAATGGCACTGAGTGACTTAGCGCAACACTTACACTTTTTCTTTAACACCAGTTTTGCATAACCAACACTGTTATAGACATACACTTTTTACCTCTGTGCAGGGGCGGACTGACAAGTCGGGCAAATCGGCCCTGGCCCGAGGGCCCGGCTTCTTAAAGGGGCCCCATGCATCATACTGATGCTGCATTTTTTTATTTATATATTTTTTATTTATTAAATATATATTTATTTTTTTTGCCTTAAATATTTTTTTATTTTTTTTGCGGAGGGGGGGTGGGGGGGGTCCCCAGTGCGGTGCGGTGGTGAAGAAGACGTGACTCATCACTTGTGAATCAATGAAGCCAGGAAGTGGAACTAGGACTGGGTGAAGAACAGTCACTGGACTGGAGCGTGGAGCCGGGTGTAGTAAGTGGCAGCCTGCTCTGTAATATGTGGAAAAGAGAGGGGGGAGAGAGAGAGCGCAAAAGAGAGGGGGAGAGAGAGAGCGCAAAAGAGATAGGGGAGAGATAAAGCTCAAAAGAGAGGGGGAGAGAGAGAGCTAAAGAGAGGGGGGAGAGAGAGAGCAAAAGAGAGGGGGAGGGAGAGAGCGCAAGGGGTGGGACCGCTGTACTGCAAAAAATGGCCCGTGTGAACGGGCTTTAGGACTAGTACATTTATGAAAGGGTGAGTACCTTCTACTTATATGACTGTGGATTATTATAAAGAAACTAAAAAATATTGCTTCAAGGAACTGTGAGTCAATTTGCGGATACTAAAGTAACTAACAGCACACAAGTATCTACTTTGAACATCTACCTAAATGAAGGCATAAATATTTGCTCTAGAAAGCATAAAACACCTTACACAGTCACCTAAAGAGACATTTTAGGACGGAAATATTTCAAGTTCCAATATATACATGTTTTTTAGAGATTTTTGAATTCCATTTTTATATATATTTTTCCATGAGTAAGTCGACTTTTTAACTTTTTTATATTTTATAAAAGGTGGTATATGTGCTAATATTGGGAGACGTCCCATGTGATCAATTTTTATGGTTTGTGCTTGTAGTATACTGTATTTTTACACTTAGTTAACGCTGGTTATTAGTGAGATTATCCTAAGCAGCGATAGATCTAAATCCAAGTACTATGTGGATAAATCTGTTATTATGAGTCTTTTTAAATTGTGTATTTAATTCTGTTTATTAAAAAATCTTATATTTTAAATTCGCAAACATAATATAAATATTTAACTAACACGTTATTTTCACATTATATTTTGATATAATTTCTATCACTGTGTAACAAATTTATTTTAGACATTGTGAAGTATAAGTTGAGACTTCCTCACAGTGAAGTTCAAATAATTTTTTGTGTCAAAATATTTTATATATATAATTATATATATATTTTTTTCAAACATATATTTTTTTCTACTTTATATTATTTTTACACTCTGCTTAAGCCCTTCTGCTTTAAGCACCCTCCACACTTCTATTTGACATTTTGTACTTATCCTGGTAACCTTGTGGAAGGTTGCTAAGGAATGGCACTGAGTGACTTAGCGCAACACTTACACTTTTTCTTTAACACCAGTTTTGCATAACCAACACTGTTATAGACATACACTTTTTACCTCTGTGCAGGGGCGGACTGACAAGTCGGGCAAATCGGCCCTGGCCCGAGGGCCCGGCTTCTTAAAGGGGCCCCATGCATCATACTGATGCTGCATTTTTTTATTTATATATTTTTTATTTATTAAATATATATTTATTTTTTTTGCCTTAAATATTTTTTTATTTTTTTTGCGGAGGGGGGGGTGGGGGGGTCCCCAGTGCGGTGCGGTGGTGAAGAAGACGTGACTCATCACTTGTGAATCAATGAAGCCAGGAAGTGGAACTAGGACTGGGTGAAGAACAGTCACTGGACTGGAGTGTGGAGCCGGGTGTAGTAAGTGGCAGCCTGCTCTGTAATATGTGGAAAAGAGAGGGGGGGAGAGAGAGAGCGCAAAAGAGAGGGGGAGAGAGAGAGCGCAAAAGAGATAGGGGAGAGATAAAGCTCAAAAGAGAGGGGGAGAGAGAGAGCTAAAGAGAGGGGGGAGAGAGAGAGCAAAAGAGAGGGGGAGGGAGAGAGCGCAAGGGGTGGGACCGCTGTACTGCAAAAAATGGCCCGTGTGAACGGGCTTTAGGACTAGTACATTTATGAAAGGGTGAGTACCTTCTACTTATATGACTGTGGATTATTATAAAGAAACTAAAAAATATTGCTTCAAGGAACTGTGAGTCAATTTGCGGATACTAAAGTAACTAACAGCACACAAGTATCTACTTTGAACATCTACCTAAATGAAGGCATAAATATTTGCTCTAGAAAGCATAAAACACCTTACACAGTCACCTAAAGAGACATTTTAGGACGGAAATATTTCAAGTTCCAATATATACATGTTTTTTAGAGATTTTTGAATTCCATTTTTATATATATTTTTCCATGAGTAAGTCGACTTTTTAACTTTTTTATATTTTATAAAAGGTGGTATATGTGCTAATATTGGGAGACGTCCCATGTGATCAATTTTTATGGTTTGTGCTTGTAGTATACTGTATTTTTACACTTAGTTAACGCTGGTTATTAGTGAGATTATCCTAAGCAGCGATAGATCTAAATCCAAGTACTATGTGGATAAATCTGTTATTATGAGTCTTTTTAAATTGTGTATTTAATTCTGTTTATTAAAAAATCTTATATTTTAAATTCGCAAACATAATATAAATATTTAACTAACACGTTATTTTCACATTATATTTTGATATAATTTCTATCACTGTGTAACAAATTTATTTTAGACATTGTGAAGTATAAGTTGAGACTTCCTCACAGTGAAGTTCAAATAATTTTTTGTGTCAAAATATTTTATATATATAATTATATATATTTTTTTCAAACATATATTTTTTTCTACTTTATATTATTTTTACACTCTGCTTAAGCCCTTCTGCTTTAAGCACCCTCCACACTTCTATTTGACATTTTGTACTTATCCTGGTAACCTTGTGGAAGGTTGCTAAGGAATGGCACTGAGTGACTTAGCGCAACACTTACACTTTTTCTTTAACACCAGTTTTGCATAACCAACACTGTTATAGACATACACTTTTTACCTCTGCTGTGATTACCTTCTATCTATGCTTCTGAAAACTGCCCCCTTATTTCAGTTCTTTTGATAGACTTGCCTTTTTAGCCAATCAGTGCTCACACCAGGGTCACTTCATGTGCATGAGCTCAGTGTTATATATATGAAACATATGAACTAATGCCCTCTAGTGGTCAAAATACATTCAGATTAGAGGCAGTCTTCAAGGTCTAAGAAATTAGCATTTGAACCTCCTAGGTTTAGCTTTAAACTAGGAATACCAAGAGAACAAAGCAAAATTGGTGATAAAAGTAAATTGGAAAGTTGCTTAAAATTACATGCCCTATTTAAATCATGAAAGTTTGTTTTGGACTTGACTGTCCCTTCAAGGCTACAAAAGCAGGAAACAAAACACAACAATACAAATGTAACAATAAAATAATAAAAATAACAAACAGAACAAGGCTCCAAAATCATAACAGAAGGTCAATGAGTGTACAAAAATATTTTCCTAAGCATAGCACCACTTAGAAATCCAGTCAAAATTCATGCAAATTGACAATCAAACATGTGCATAAAATACACCGATATCCACAAGTGGGCTATCGTGCAGAACACATACAGATGCGGACACAGGGACATCATGCCAAACCCTATGCCCATAAACCAATTGACCACTAGCATAAGGTTACACAAAGAGAGGAAAAAAGGGGAAAAACAAAAACAAAAAACAAAAGCAGGAACAAAAACTAATAATATAAATACCAAAATAAAGCAAAAATACAAAAAGACAAAAATTCACAGAAATAAATAAATAAATATCCCACATAAACCACAACAGCAGGAGACCCTACATAGTTTTATTAGTTTTTGCTCCTGCTATTATTAAGTCCCCCCCCCCCTTTTTTCCTCTCTTTGTGTAACCTTATGCTAGTGGTCAGTTGGTTTATGGGCATAGGGTTTGGCATGATGTCCCTGTGTCTGCATCTGTAGATATCGGTGTATTTTGTGTGCATATGCATATATATTCAGATAGACAATCCTGTTCCAGAACTGACTAGGAGAGTGGATAGTTGAGTGACCACCCAAGCCCATCTGGGTCTGGGGCAAATCAAGATCCAGAACCTGCATGATGTCGGTACTCAGAGAACCAGCAGCCCCACACCATAGGTCCGCTGTTTCTCATTCCCAACCCAGAACACACTGCTAGGAATTGCAGTCCTGGTATGTACCATACTCTTATCCTATGTCATTAATTTGAAATCTGGTGCAGAGTTGAGCCCCCTGGGTGAACTGTGCCCAGCCTATATAGATCCACTGGGCTTCACGGATCAGGAGTGCCTTCTGCCTTTCTCCACCTGTCTCAAGACTAGGAACGTGGTCAGTCAGGATGTATTGAATGTATGATACTGGATGTTGTCTCAATGCAGTGTTTTGCTACCTGTTGGTCCGATGCACCCTTTTTAAGGGCCTGACGTATAGCTTGTCTGTGAATTACCATTCGTTCTCTTAGTGTGCCTATCATCTTGCCCACATAGAAGCTGGAACAAGGACAAAACAGCAAGTAGACCACATGCGTGGTAGTGCAGGAAAGAGAGTGCCTGATGATGAATCTTTGATTGGTGTGAGGGTGATGGAAAGTCTTGGTACTAATTAAGCCATTGCACATAGTGCAGCCTAGGCATCTGTAGGAGCATTTCACATTCACCTTGGTTTTAGTGATGTAGCTATGTTTAGGGTCTGTTCTGACCAGCATGTCTCGTAGGTTGGCCCCTTTTTTGTACCCTACCATAGGATGTGAGATGGAGGCAATTAAAACTCTTCAGGGTGACTCCTCTATAGTCATAAGACCAGCCATAGTGCTTTTAAACTATTCTGACTATAGAGGGGATATCCTTGAACAGTTGGCTGATCAGAATACATATCGAGTCTTGCCCTCAGATCCCACCTTTATGTATAAAAAAGTATTGGATGCACTAACTAGATTTGGCTTTGAACAAGGATTTATTATAGAGCAGATTTGTGAATGTTGTACAACAACACACCCTAGGATTCCTATTTTGTATACCACCCGGAGTCACACTTGACTCAAACTTATCCTTCATCCCCCATATCCAATTGCTTTCTACATCCTGCCGCAATCATCTACGCAATATTTCTAAAATTCGCCCTTTTCTGAGCGCTGACACCACAAAGCAAATAATCCACTCCCTTGTTATCTCCCGACTTGACTACTGCAACAACCTACTCGCTGGCTTTCCTCTTTCCCGCCTCTCCCCCCTTCAATCCATCCTAAATGCCTCTGCCAGGCTGATCCACCTTTCCCGTCGAACTGTATCTGCTGCACCTCTCTGTGAGTCCCTTCATTGGCTCCCCATTCACAGCAGAAATAAATTCAAAATTCTAACCCTTACATACAAAACTCTCACCAACGCCGCTCCCCTCTACCTATCCTCTCTAATACACAAGTATACTCCAGCCCGTCCACTAAGATCCAACAATGACCTGCTCCTTGCATCCACAACTATCACCTCCTCTCATGCTAGACTGCAGGACTTCTGTCGTGCAGCACCTACCCTCTGGAACACTCTCCCTCGTGCTGTCAGGCTTTGCCCTAATCTTTCTTCCTTTAAATGCTCCCTGAAGATGTTTCTGTTCAGGGAAGCCTACCACCCAACTCAATAATAAATTAATTTCACTTACCTAATATTTCCCTCATCTAACTCTGTATTAACATCCTTCTCAATCCTGCAGTCCTCACCTCCTGTTTCCCAACCTCCTACCCTTCTAGATTGTAAGTTCCCACGGGAATAGGGCCCTCAATCCCTCCTGTATGTGTTTGTAAATTTTGTCCTGTATCTTACAAGTCTTGTATTGTTTTATTTAAATGAATCGTATCCATGGACAGCGCTGCGGAATATGTTGGCGCTTAATAAATAAAGTATAATAATAATAATAATAATACCATCCCCAAAATTCATAAAACTCTAAACAAACCCCCGTGATGACCCGCAGTGTCGGCTGTCCAATCACTCTTACAGCCAGTGGCCCAGTATATCGACCGACTTCTCCAACCTATTGTGAGGGGCATTTGCTCCTTTATTTTGGACACTAACGACCTTATCAGACAGTTGAAAGGGGTGCACATCCAGACAGGAGACATTTTAGTCACCTTAGACGTTATTAGTCTTTACACCATTATCCCCCATAAAGTGGGTCTGGCAGCAGCCAAAAAGCACCTGATACAACACCAAGCATACAGGGGCCCTCCAGCTGAGTTTTTGCTGACCCTCATTGAATTCTGCTTGAGTAAAAATGATTTCCAATTTGAACAGAGGTTCTATCTACAAGTTGCTGGTACGGCGATGGGGTTGAACATGGCCCCATCTTATGCGAATATTTTCATGTCCCATTTTGAAAATGGATACCTCTTGGGTAAATGTGATTAGTCTATTATCTTCTACCGAAGGTATATAGACAATGTGTTCCTTATTTGGCATGGGGGTCAGCAAAGACTCCTAGAGTGGTTCGACATAATCAACAGCACGGAAACCACGTTAGGTTTAAAATGACTCAGAGTGAGCAAGAGATACACTTTTTAGACCTTAGCATTTTCAAAAATGACCAAACTCTAGGCACTACTTTATACAGCAAGCCCAAAGACTGGAACTCTATCGTTAGGGTGGATAGCTTTCATCCTCCAGCACACCTTAAGGGTATAGTTAGGTCACAAATGATTAGGACAGTATGGAATAATTTAGACAAGCAGACAGGGGTCTCCCAGTTGAATGGAGTTAGAGATAAACTCCTTCTGATGAGATATAAACCACGGTTAGTGGATGGAGTCATGGAAGAAGTGTCACATCTCACCCAAGCTGACTTTATTGGGAACAGATCAAAAGAAATTGGAAAAGACAAGCTAATCATGGCAACTACATTTACACCCAATACCACGAATGTGGGCCATATATTAAGAACACACTGGCCAGTGGTATCATCAGACCTGAAACTGCACTTTACTAAGGATCTGAGTCCTATGGTAGGGTAAAAAAGAGGGACCAACCTACAAGACATGCTGGTCAGAACATACCCTAAAACATAGCTACATCACTAAAACCAAGGTGAATGTGAAAGGCTCCTACAGATCCCTAGGCTGCACTACGTTCAATGGCTTAATTAGTACTAAGACTTTCCATCACCCTCACACCAATCTAAGATTCATCATCAGGTACTCTCTTTCCTGCACTACCACGCATGTGGTCTACTTGCTGTTTTGTCCTTGTTCCAGCTTCTATGTGGGCAAGATGATAAGCACACTAAGAGAAGTTGGTTTTATAGTACATCACTGATATTCTAAATGTATAGCTACATAAGTAGTACCATTGTTTTGTGTTTTAAGTATCCGGGGTGGTCATAATTATGCAACATACAAGTTGGTATGAGTTGTCATACTAGGATATACCGAAATGGTTACCAAACCATAGATGTAATATAGGCTCTATGATGTCAAGCATCAAAATAACCGCACACAGGATACCCAGGTGGGAGTAGTGATAGTGCCATTAGAGTCAGAGAAATATTTCGATGCATTTGAAAATGACAATGATGTCTAACTTATGACGTAAGGCAATAGAGTGTTTTTGTTTATGTTTTATTTTGTTGCAATGTTTTTTCTGTTTTTTAGTGTTACATTGTATTATTGTTTTTGGCATTGGGAGTTTTTGCAATTTGAGTATATATTACTTGGGAGAACAATTTATAAGTGCTAGATCTATTCTATGAGAACGTTGGTGACATATATACTTATAATCTAGGTGTAACGGCTAAGATGGCTCACATTCAACACAATACTTTTGCTTTTTCAATTATGTGCTTTTAACTTGGCCATTTGGACACGTTTCTGAATAGGACACTGTTGGTGTGTGTTGAATGTGAGACCTTTCTATTCAGAGTCCGATAAGTGCACATTGGGTTATGGAGTTAGAATGAGTAAATAATGTATATACTTCACTGTGATACAGTCATCACTAATTGTTGCACACCCTGTAGATACATTGTATAGATGTATTATAAAATGACATGTGTGATTGGTAGCCATGGTTACGGTGTAAACAAATAGGGAGCACGCAGTAAAAGCCGTATCTAAGGGTTTGCGCAATTGTCACAGCACAACACGAGCCATTTAACACAATGCTACACATGTTCCCAAGTCTAGACAGCTAAGTAAAGTTGATGTACAGATTTATTTTGATTATATGTAGGTACGTTATAATATGCTACATAGCACTGTTTGACACACTTCCAGTTGCGACTTTTGTGCACTTCTGGTAACACGAGACAGTGGAACGAAAAATCCAACACATTTGTCTGGTGCCACTAGGATAGGAGGAAGGTATGAGATTTGGTGTGTTGTAATCACTATAAATATTGTGTGTTTTGTTCACTTTGAAATGCTGATGAAGGGGATTGTATACAAATGAAAATTGATAAAATTTACACTTTATTTAACATATATGCAAAAAAGACATTACCATAGATGAGGTGCTGCAGCCAGTTAGAAGGAATGGGTATGGTTACTTCCAACCTCCTTTAACAAGAACTGGCTGTCCAGCATCCATCTATAATTAAAAAAGATGCTATAATAGGCTTATTAGAAGAATGGGAAAATCACTTCCAAAATTCTATAAATCATCAGCCATGTAATATAACATCTAAAGTTAAAATTAAGGGCTTGTGGGCCTTGTTTAGCGTGGGTCAGCTAGTTTGATAATAGGTTAGGGAAAAGGTTAATTGCAGGGTTTGGAGAAATCATACCTAAACAATTCGCACCAGTATTCACACTGACTGCAAAATAAGCTATGCGCTCAAAGGCGTCCTCCTGCCTGCGTACTGCTCTGATCAAACAGAGTCAGCCGATTTCTGGCTATTTTCCCTAAATTAAAGGTATATTTCCAAAACATTCATACAAAACATTCAAGGATCAAAACCAGACAGTGGATTGTGGCTCAGTGATCTCTAAGTATCAGTGTTGAAATGTATATCCCTGTCTGTGTGAGATACTGTGCTGACATTCAGTGTAATCGGTAATTTTGTATAACTATGTTGCTATGCAACGTGTAACTATGTTGCAAACCGTGAGTGAACAATGTGCAAAACAAAAGTCAGCTATATCATCTAGCCCCTTAATAGGGACTCAACATAATACCAAGTAGTCTAGCACATATAGTATCTTAGGCGGATTAAGTATAATAAGACCGCTTGTGTAAACTGTATGATTGTTTGACAAACACGCTGTTGCCAGGCTCCGCCTACCGACGCGTTTCCGTCACTATAGCGTGACTTCGTCAGGGCATAGGGTCAGCCCAGCGTTAGACTACGCTCTTTATGCCTAATGGTCGTCATGGTAAGGTTTTAGTTACTCCATGAATGATTTGCGGAAGTGTAGCACCGCATTGGCCTCAATAGATGTACGCTTTGAATATCAACGATTTCCACTAGGATTATTCACAGTGTATTGCCACAAGTAATAAAGTATTACATTCGGAATGGCTACGGAGTATTTAATTGCACTTTATGCTATTAATGATGTTACTTGCCTATGTATAGGGATGATCTTTAGATAACTCTCCAGATCATATTAAATACTAATCACCACAATATTAAGTAGTATTATCTGTACATATACAATGATGATCACCAAAGCGAGGCATCTTATTTGTTAAGGAAGTGACTAATGGCACAAATACTGTACCATATACATTAATGCCAAGATATCTTTAGGCAAAGATATTATATATTAGCATGTAATGTACACATATATTTATTCATGATCTAGGTATGGTGTATAATCATTAACTCCTTTATTGCTTGGAATTTGTAAGCCAGTATTCCACCCAGGTGAAACGGTGGATAGTAATATAGCTCTCCCTATGTTAATAGTGATTATTTTCAAAGACATTATGTGTAGATTATAGGATGGTCACTTATTCATCATGTGAAAACACATCCCAACAGAGTTCTTCTGTATCTATAAAATCTGTTATATAGTTCAAACATAGGGGGGGATGGGCTATTTTTCCTTTTTTGACCTGCCTGCTCTTTTACTTATGCCTAGCAATATAACTATAGGATTAGTGAGTGTGAATTACCCTGTTAATTCTGATCTGATTATGAATTAGTGTTATATGTTCGTGTATGTCTGAAAAGGACACATTATATGCTATGGTAAAGTCCTGTGAGTGCAATTGCTTGATTTGATATAACATTATATTTTTGCACCCAGGCAACTGGCAATTGGTGGGTTGGTCTGAAGATTGGTATAGTGTATATATATATATATATATATATATATATATATATATATATAAAATTGGTATTGGTATAGTATATATATATATATATATAAAATTAACAAGCGCATTGCAGTATGTATTTATCCTTTTATATTAGTCTAACATTATATAATAAAAGACAAGCTTTCGAGAGAGCGTCCTCTCTTCTTCAGGTCTGAAAGCTTGTCTTTGATTATATAGTGTTAGCCAAATAAAAAAGGTAATACTCTTGTCATTTTGATATTTAACTACTGGACTATTACGGCCACTATAATATATATATATATACCATCGCAAAAAAAGCGCTCAAATTAGCACTTCAGAGAATCCTTCTGTGGGGTAAGTCTTCAGCAGATGGGGTTAAATTAAATAGATTATAGCGAAATGTTCCAATTAACACCATGCAGCATACAGCACTCACACATTCACAGGTGGTTCCTGCAGCCGGGAGATACCAGTTGCCTTTCTCACCGGGTACTTCTAAGTCTTGTGCCAGCAACCGTCAGACCCGTCTGGCCTTTTTTGTTTGGCGGCATCATCCGGTATACGTCTTTGCATTAGTAGGTCTTCCTGGTCATCTCTCCTATAGCGGTGTCTTCACAGTGCTGTATTTGAAACACCCCTTATCTGCCCTTTATCCGGATCACTCACCACGGCTCTTTAATGCTCTGCAAAGTTATGCTTTATCCTCCTCCACTGACGTTTCAAAACTTAGCCTGCTTAGACAGGTAACATCCGCCATCTATGCACGTTTCACCCCTTATGCTTTGGGGCTTCGTCCGGCTTGAATCAAACAGTCTCACTTTCTTAGTGGGTGGTAAGAGTTATAAAAGGGGAGGGAAAGGAAAACTCCTCCCTGAAAGCCATTTGTATGAAATCTATGGAGGTGAAATAGTATCTAATTACTATAGATGTAGCTTTATAATAAACAGATGATGTAACATTTCTCTCACAGTGGATTTACTAATTTATATATTAAAGTGAATGTAAATTTTGATGCTAAAGTGCCCGGTTTTTAAAAATTCGATTAAAATCAGGGGCACTTTAATTCGTCAAAATTTACATTTCACTTGTGTTGTGAAAATACTTACCTTTTAAACTTGACAGCAGCTCCAGCTTCCTCCGGTCGTTGCAAGCCATTTCTGATGTCAGAATTGATGGATAGGTCATCCTCCAAGGAAGCCTGATTCCTCATTTTAGACCCTGGAAGAGGCTTTGTGACGGGTGGAGGAAGCGGGAGCCGCTGTCAAGATTAAAAGGTTTTTTTTCACAACACGAGTGAAATGTAAATTTTGATTAATTAAAGTGCCCCTGTTTTTAATCTAATTTTTAAAAACCGGGAACTTTAGCATCAAAATTTACATTCACTTTAATATCATAACTTAACAATAATTACAATTGATGTTCCCAACATTGATTTTGATCACAACGGCTTCTAAATAAACTCTATGGGGCCTATCTATCAAGCTCCAAAAGGAGCTTGATGGCCCGTGTTTCTGGCGAGTCTTCAGACTCGCCAGAAACACCAGTTATGAAGCAGCGGTCTAAAGACCGCTGCTCCATAACCTGTTCGCCTGCTCTGAGCAGGCGGACAGACATTGCCGCAATTCAACCCAATCGAATACAATCGGGTTGATTGACACCCCCCTGCTGGCGGCCGATTGGCCGCGATTCTGCAGGGGGCGGCATTGCACTAGCAGCTCTTGTGAGCTGCTGGTGAAATGCTGAATACGGAGAGCGTATTGCTCTCCGTATTCAGCGAGGTCTGGCGGACCTGATCCGCACTGTCGGATCAGGTCCATCAGACTTTGATAAATAGAGGCCTATGTGTGATGGACTGGAAATTAAATTGTGGAAATTATTAGAAAAATATAAACCACACCATTTTTTTCTGTTTGAAGCTTCTATGAGTCCTGTAAAAGGTGTTCTGTAGGTGGCACATGATGCTGTCATGAGGGGGGAAGTGACATTCTGGCTAGAATTGGAAATTAAGAAAAAAACAGTGCCAGAATAATAACTGCTTTTGCTTCTCATTATTCTACAGGTGTGTAAAACTGTTTAAACAATATAATTTTAAAGGGACATTCCAGTCAAAATATAAATGCACATAGATGTATTGCATCTTTGAATAGAAACATATTTTCAATATACTTGTATTGGCAACAATGCTTCTATTCTGTTTTAGTGTTAACATTTTTCTCTGCACGTGCATGTGAAGCATAGCTAGATATTTTCACTGCAACCACATTTTAAATAATGCAGCTGCTCACATTACCAGTGGGGCATGTATCATGTCAGCAATTAACAAATTTAGTCATTACCAGATGGTTCAAGCACCTTAGGCTCTCCGAACAAGTGTTGTGTTTAAAATGCTGGTGCACGGTGCATACTTAAATACACTTTTGAAACAGCTATAGCTTTTATTAGAAGCATTTTTGCTAATGCATGTATATTACAAAATTGCTTCTGTTCACTACAGAATTGCACCCACATGGTTTCCAATTTTGGCTGGAATATCCCTTTAACTAAAACGGACATGTAAAAGGGTTCATGAATTGTGTATGTTCAGTTAAAACAAGTATTGAGTGTTGTTTGATAAGTGATTAATGTAAGATGTAAAAGCAAGCAAGGTTTACTGTATCATTAACAATATGGGTTAAAACCAATAGATGCACAGTGATTAATATATTTCATGTGTACCTTTGATAGACTGATATGTTAAACCTTAGTTTGTATTATATTGATTTATGTATTTTGCCATGTGGTGTACAGACATGTAAAATGGCAGTTAGCAGTTATGTAATCATTAAAGAGCTAAAAAAGAGAAAATACTGTTAAAAAGTAATGCAAACTGTGATTAGTTTAAATCTGTTGTCATTGCTATAAGAGTATTTAAAGGGACATGAAACCCCAAAAAAATATTTCATGATTCAGATAGAGAATACAATTTTAAACAACTTTCGAATTTACTTCTATTATTCAATTTGCTTCTTTCTCTTGTTATCCTTTGCTAAAAAGGTTTATCTAGGCAAGCTCATGAGCAGCAGAGAACCAGCTGTTGATTGGTGGCTGCATATATATTTTGATTGTGATTGGCTCACCCATGTGATCAGTTAGAAACCAGTAGTGCATTGCTGCTCCTTCAACAAATGATACCAAGAGAATGGAACAAATTAGGTAAGAGAAGAAAATTAAAAAGTTGTTTAAAATTGTATTCTCCATCTGAATCATGAATGAAAAAAATGGGTTTCATGTCCCTTTAAGTATCATGAGTATGTTGAACTTGTGTATGTAAATAGTGTAAATGAAACACAGAACACTTGTTTAATGTGATATAAGTGTAGTGCAATGGCATAAGATATAAAAAGACTGTTTTCTTTGCTGTTGTTAGCAGAACACATGTCATTGAGTATTTTACTTTTTGTACACAATCAATAGGAGTTTAATTCATCATGTTTTATCAATCTTATTTTCAACCAAATTATCGGCGCTTTACAAATTAGTTTCTTTTTTTTTTTTTTTTTTTACTCTCGATGACGTTTTTAGCTGTCCAAGGAGGCGGATGACGTGGGGTGACGGCCGCCTAGCGGTCAAACTAAAAACGTGATCAAAAATGAAAAAAATAGCAAAAAAACGGGTGGAATTTGTAAAGAGTCGGGAATCTATTTACAGCGCCGATAGCCTGTTTAATAATAAGATTAATAAAAAATGATGAATGAAACTCCTATTGATTGTTTACTAGATTGGCATGAAGGTAAGTTAACCTTCACTTTAAAGTAAAGGTCAATTTCGATGAATTAGTGCCCGGTTTTTAATAATCCTAAAAAACTTACCTTTTAATCCTGACAGTCGCTGCAGCGCTTCCTCCGCTCATCGCAAGCCCTCTTTGCGGGTCCAAAATGACGAATCCGGCTTTCTCCAATCACGGTGTTGCCTCAGGCTATGATTCCGCCGGGGGGAAAGCCATGATTGGAGAAAGCCGGATTCGTCATTTCTGACGTATGAAGAGGCTTCCGACGGCCGAGGGATTCGCTGGAGCAGCTGTCAGGATTAAAAGGTAAATTTTTGAAGAAAACAAGAGAAATGTCAATTTTGATGAATTAAAGTGCCCTTGTTTTTAATAGGATTATTAAAAAACGAGCACTAATTCATCAAAATTGAAAGTGCCAGAATAATAACTGCTTTTGCTTTTCATTGTTCTACAGTTACTGCCGCTAATTTATGAGACCGATAACATATGCAGGATCAGGTTTCATTATTTATTTAACCCTATGTATTTGTATATTTTCAGTAAACCTTCTCTACCCTTATGTTTTTGGACTATAAGCTGTAGGAGAACCAATCATTTTTTGACAAACAATGCATTTGTTTTTAAACAAATCATTGTACAGAAAAAAAACTAAACTTAAGTTTGTCTCATTCATTTTACTCACCCAGAAAGCTTGCATAATTTATTTCCTCATTCATACCCTGTGGAGCTAGAGCTTTTAAATTAAAGATCCATTTACACTCTTGTTGAAGTTGTATTTTATTCAGATTTCCTCCTCTTTCTTGTATATCAATTTTTTAAAGCCCTCTAAATTTTGAAATCCTGCTTATTGCTATTATGCATTTGGAAGAAGTGTCTGGCTACACTGCCCGCATCAATCAGCTGGTTTTTTATATCCCTTTTGTGTTCTTTGATTCTTTCTTTCAGTTCTCTATACGTTTTACCCACGTAATAAAAAGGGCAGCTACAGTAGACTAGATATATCACCCCTTCGCTTCTACATGCAATATGACCCTGTATGAAATGCTGATGACCATATTTATCAATGCATTTATTACCAACTTCCATAGAGCATACAGAGTATTTTGAACATTTAAATTTCCTGTTTGCTGTTTTATATTTTGAGAGCCATGTCTCTCTATTCTCTAATTTGAAACAGATTCTTACTAATTTTTCTTTTAGATTAGGGGATTCATTTTTGGTGAATCCCCCACTAATGTTGCTACTACAGGATCAAGAGTTAATATGTGCCAATGCCGCGTTAGTATTGATCTCATTTGTGCCCAGCTACTGTTATAGGTACTAATGAATCTGATTGTTTCATCGTGTTCTTTTGTTTTGGGTATATATAGCATATCCTCCCTATTTACATTTTATTCTAGCTTGTATGCCTTTTTCAGGGGTCTCTGAGAATACCCCCTTTCCTTAAATCGCAGACGTAAATCCTTTGCCTCTTCCTTCTTGCAAGTTTGTGCAGTTCCTTCGGCGCTTGAGATATTGTCCCTGTGCTATATTTTCTAGCAAGCGTGCTAGATGGTGACTATCTGCTCTAATAACGTATTGCCAGCTGTTTCATTTCTGTATGTTGAAGTGACTACAGGGCATATTTATCAAGCTCCATACGGAGCTTGAGGCCCTTCAGGCTCACCGGAAACAGAAGTTATGAAGCAGAGGTCTAAAGACCGCTTCTCCATAACTTGTCCGCCTGCTCTGAGGCTGCGGACAGAAATCAACTCGATCGAATACGATCAGATTGATTGACACCTGTTACGGTTACCCTTAGTCTCGCTGAGAGATGGACCGCTTAGTAGCCTGGATCCCTATTGCTAAAGAGGGGAGAAGCTGCTTTCCATAGTATTCTATATGAGTCTCGCAAATATAGAATAATCTCCCTTAGCTGCAGTACAGCTAGGATACCCTTCTGCCCACAAAACGAGTCAACGCTGCGATTGAGGGTCAAACAAGAACTCAGGACTGGGATGCCCAGCCTGCTTTTTATTAAGGTTACATGCACACAGGGCACTCCCAGGGGGAGAGGGGGGGAAGCACAAAATCCCCCATCACACATTTAGATAGAGAGCACTGTCCTTTGACAGGCCACAATAGGATTACAGTACTTAAGATAACAAGTTTACAAGTTCATCTTATCAATTAGCAGTCTGGCTCCAGAGGTGATTAGACAATAGTTTCTAAAAGCTGAAAAAAAAGAGTTAACTCTTTATGAAATGATACTTGTTACGGTTTTCTTGGAGCCCTTCTTAGGCGCTGGCTTGCTGGTTCAGGCATTGCTGCTGGGAAATAAGCTCTTCACAACAAAATAACTAATGCTTCTGTAACAGTGCTCCCTTTCTGTGGAACACTCTGGCAGACACGGTCTGACCCCTTTTCGGGGCAGACTAAGGCTGTCCAGACCGCTGGTTATGCGGGGCTGAGGTCGGTTTGTCTGGACAACCCGTCGGCGTTGCCATTCTGTTTCCCAGGTCTGTAAGTAATGGTGAAATTGAAGGTTTGCAACGATAAGCTCCAACGTAATAGCCTGCCGTTATCTCCAGAGACCCGGTTCAGCCACACCAACGGGTTATGGTCGGTGACCAGAGTGAACTCCTGACCATATAAATAGGGAGTCAATTTCTTTAATGCCCACACCAAAGCCAAACACTCCTTTTCGACCGCTGCATAGCTGACTTCGCGGGGCAGGAGCTTCCGGCTGATGTAGGCAACTGGATGCTCCCCTCCATCTTCGCCTACTTGGCTGAGGACGGCTCCCAGCCCGAACATGGAAGCATCTGTATGGACGATAAAACGTTTGTTAAGGGCTGGGGCCGCCAAGACAGGAGCGTTAATTAGAGCATTTTTGAGAGCCTGGAAAGCCGTTTCACAGTGGGGAGACCACAGGACCTGTCGAGGTAAGTTCTTCTTGGTCAAGTCAGTCAGGGGTTTGGCAAGTGTGCTGTAGTCTGGTACGAACCGTCTATAGTACCCTGCCATGCCCAGGAAGGCTAGGACCTGAGTCTTAGTGATGGGGGTGGGCCAATTGGCGACAGCTTCTATTTTGGCCGGCTCTGGTCGCTGCTTTCCACACCCCACCCGGTGACCCAGATACTGTACCTCGGCCATCCCAAAGTGGCATTTTTCTGGCTTCAGAGTCAGGCCAGCAGCCCGGATCTGATCCAGAACCATTCCCACATGAGCTAAGTGGTCCTCCCAGGACTCACTGTGGATCGCTATGTCGTCCAGGTAGGCGCAAGCAAAACTCTGGAAGCCATCCAGGAGCCTATCCACCAAGCGCTGGAATGTAGCTGGGGCATTCTTCATCCCAAACGGCATTACCCTAAACTGATATAAGCCGAATGGGGTGACGAATGCCGACTTGGGGATAGCCTCCGGGGCCAGGGGAATCTGCCAGTAACCTTTGCAGAGGTCAATAGTGGTCAGGTAATTTCCCCTGGCTATACGATCGAGTAGCTCGTCTACCCTGGGCATAGGGTAAGCGTCCGTCACGGTATTTTCATTGAGCCTCCGATAGTCTACGCAGAACCGGGTGGTCCCATCTTTCTTGGGCACCAAGACAACTGGGGAGGCCCAGGGACTATCGGAGGGCTCAATTACCCTGAGCTGGAGCATCGCATCGATCTCCTTCTTCATTCCTGTCCTAACTGCTTCGGGGATTCGGTACGGAGCCTGGCGCAAGGGAGCTTGTCCCGGAGTATCTACCTGGTGGGTGGTTAAAGTAGTGTACCCTGGCTTCGGGGAGAAGGTGAGGTGTTTGGACTGGAGGAGTTGGTTGAGCTGCTCCCTTTCAGTGGGGCTAAGTCGGTCCCCTATCCGAACCTGCGCCACTATACCTGTGGGGAGGCTCTTTTCTAATAGGTCTGGAATGGGTGAACTGTCGGGGTCTTCCTGAGGGGAACAACATACGGCCGTCACATTCTCTGGTCGCTCAAAATATTCCTTGAGCATGTTTACATGGAATGTCTTTCTAAGATTGTTGTCGTTTCAGCTAGCTATCACATAAGTGGTGTCTCCCCTTTTCTCTACGATCTGGTAGGGACCCTGCCAGGATGCCTGCAATTTGTCTGTCTTCACCGGCTTAAGTACTAACACCTTTTGTCCTATGGTGAAGATTCTCTTTCGGGCCCCCCGATCGTACCATACTTTCTGTCTTCTCTGGGCCAACTGGAGATTAGCCCGCACGGATTTGGCTAATTGCTCCATTCGGTCCCTGAGTTCCAGCACGTATGGCACAATTGGGACACCGTCAGCCTCCATCTCTCCCTCCCAGTGCTCCCGGATCAGGTTTAGGGGTCCCCGTACCTTTCTTCCGTAGAGCAACTAGAAGGGAGAGAACCCTGTCGTTTCCTGGGGCACCTCCCGATAAGCAAATAGGAGGTGCGGCAGGAAGCGTTCCCAGTCTCGGTATTCCTGAGTGAACGTCTTGAGCATTTGCTTGAGGGTCCCATTGAACCTCTCACACAGCCCGTTCGTCTGGGGGTGGTATGGGGAGCTCAGGAGGGACTTAATTTTGCAAACCTGCCAGAGTTGTTGGGTCAATTCAGCCGTAAATTGGGTGCCTCGGTCGGATAGGATTTCTTTTGGAAATCCTACCCGGGAGAACACCTGTACTAGTGCATTCGCTACCGTATCCGCTTGTATGTTGGATAGGGCGACAGCCTCTGGGTACCTGGTAGCGTAGTCCACTACGGTAAGAATGTATCGCTTACCGGAGGGACTAGGGGTAGCCAGTGGTCCCACTAGGTCAATAGCAACCCGGCTGAAGGGTTCCTCTACAATGGGCATATTTACTAGCTGGGCTTTAGGGTGATCGCCTCGCCTTCCTACTCGTTGACACACATCGCAGGTGTTACAGTAAGTTCTAACGTCAGCGTGCACCCCTGGCCAAAAGAACGTGTGAGTAATGCGGTGTAGGGTACGGGTAACGGCTAGGTGGCCTGCTAAGGGGATGTCGTGGCCTATTTTGAGGATTTCTTGACGGTATTTGTGGGGCACTACCAGCTGTCGCCTATGCTGTCCCCTTTTCTCTGTCCAGCGGTATAGTTTCCCTTTTTCCCATAAGAATGTTTCGTTATCTGCCCCGCCCCCCTCCGGTCTCTGCTCGTTCCCGGTACTTTTGTAAGGTCGGGTCAGTCTTAGACTCTGCCTCGAAAGCATCTGGGGTGTCCCAGGGTATGGGGCCTAACCTGTCAGGCAAGGTCGGGGTAGGTCTTACCTGTGTCTCCCGCACTGGTGAGAGCTCTCGCTCCGTCCGGGCTTGGGCCCGTGTAGTCACTGGGTCCGCCTCGTTGTTGCATACTGGAGCATAGGCAGAAGTCATGGGGCCCAAATCGTTGCCCAGTAGTACTTCGGCAGGTAAATTATCCATTAGGCCCACGTTCACAGCCCCCTTTCCCGCTCCCCAATCAAGATGCACTTTAGCTGTTGGAATTTTGTACACATCCCCCCCCGCCACTCTAACGGCCACAGTCTGTCCGGATCGCTTGTGCTCTGGCACCAAATGACTCTGTACCAGCGTGATAGTAGCCCCTGTGTCTCGCAATCCCTCGGTAGATCGCCCCTCGAGCCATACCCTCTGCCGATGGTGCTGGCGGTTATCTGAGGCAGCATATACAGGGTCTGCCTCGTGAAGCGGCCCCACATATCCCTCCATAGGGGCCTCTTGGTTAACACAGAGGGCCCGGGCCGGACGATAGGACCCAGAGGGGTAATTGTAATTCCTGGGTGTCTGGTGCGTATTAAGGGGGCAGCTAGCCATGAAATGCCCTGTTTGCTTGCATCGGTGGCAAGTCGGTCTGGGACGCTCAGAGCTGTTATTGGGTGGTCCTGAGTGTCGGACGGGCCCTGTGGGCACCGGGGCTCGGAATTCAGCACGAGGGGGTGCACGGTAAACCTCTCTGGGTTCGACCCGTGCTGGAGCTCGGTAGTTCATGGGTTCGTGAAGACGGGAGTCATAATGTTCATCGGCCAATTTGGCTGCTTCTTCTAAGGTAGAAGGCCGCCTGTCTCGCAGCCATTCCTTCCCTTGCTGTTCCATGCCATTATAAAAATGTTCTAAGAGAAACAATTGTAAAATTTCCTCCCCAGTCACCGCTTTACTTCCGCTCAGCCAGTGATTTGCCGCTCTCCGCATTCGGTGCGCCCATTCCATATGGGTATCGTTAGGCTTCTTTTCCGTGCCCCGAAACTGTCGGCGATACGTGTCCGGAGTTACAGCGTACCGTCGCAACAGTGTCTCCTTAACTAGCTCATACTGTGTCACTTCCTCAGCACCCAGAGTATGAAAGGCTTCCAGGGCTCGCCCGGATAGTTTCCCAGACAATATCGTGGGCCACTCTCTGTTGGGAATCTGGTGCAGGGCACATTGCCTTTCGAAGTCCGCCAAATATTCATCAATCCCTGTCTCGCTCTCTAGGAAGGGTCGAAATGCCGCATAGGGTATCTTGGGCCTCCCAGCATTTTCGACAGGGATGATTACCTGCGGGGCTTCAGCATTGCGGTGTGCGTTCGCTAGGTTGAGTTCGTGGGCTCGAGTCTCTCGTATATCCTCGTCCGCCTCCGCCATCAACTGCTGTACCAATTCCATGGAGGGGTTCGGCCCGTATAATGAGAGCCTTTCCCGAACAATCCTGGTTTTTTCGTCACTAATCGTGGTCGGTGTTTCCGCCATTGTGAAGCTCTGATCCAGTTCGGTCAATTCTGCGATCAGCTCTCTCCTCGGCCGGTTGCTGGCGTACCCCCCTCTGCTTTCAAGTAAATCCTTTAGGGTTGTACGCTTCAATTTTTCGTAAGCGCTCTCCATCCGTTCTGTACCTCTCCTAGGAAATCCAGGAAAATCCCACCGCTGCCACCAAATGTTACGGTTACCCTTAGTCTCGCTGAGAGATGGACCGCTTAGTAGCCTGGATCCCTATTGCTAAAGAGGGGAGAAGCTGCTTTCCATAGTATTCTATATGAGTCTCGCAAATATAGAATAATCTCCCTTAGCTGCAGTACAGCTAGGATACCCTTCTGCCCACAAAACGAGTCAACGCTGCGATTGAGGGTCAAACAAGAACTCAGGACTGGGATGCCCAGCCTGCTTTTTATTAAGGTTACATGCACACAGGGCACTCCCAGGGGGAGAGGGGGGGAAGCACAAAATCCCCCATCACACATTTAGATAGAGAGCACTGTCCTTTGACAGGCCACAATAGGATTACAGTACTTAAGATAACAAGTTTACAAGTTCATCTTATCAATTAGCAGTCTGGCTCCAGAGGTGATTAGACAATAGTTTCTAAAAGCTGAAAAAAAAAGAGTTAACTCTTTATGAAATGATACTTGTTACGGTTTTCTTGGAGCCCTTCTTAGGCGCTGGCTTGCTGGTTCAGGCATTGCTGCTGGGAAATAAGCTCTTCACAACAAAATAACTAATGCTTCTGTAACAACACCCCCTGCTAGCGGCTGATTGGCCGCAAATCTGCAGGGGATGGCATTGCACCAGTAGTTCGCAGGAATGTGTAGCGATGTGCAGCGGACATGATACGCTACTTCGTATCATGTCCGCTCGCACATTGATACCTATGCAATTTTTTATTACCAAATCCAGGAAACTTATTTTTTTTAAACTATATGTGAAGGTAAATATCAGATTATACTGATTATTGTTCAGATGCCCCATGAGTTTTATCAATTGTTCCTCTGTACCTTCCCACAACATCAATGCGTCATCTATGAAGCGTATTAAAAGACCTATTAGGTCTCTATCAATTGAGTCCCAGATATGTTCTCTTTCCCACTTTCCTAGGTACAGACATGCATAAGTGGGTGCACAACAAGTGGCCATGGCTGTACCTAGGATCTGTTCATAAATCTTCTCATCAAAGGTAAAATAATTATGTTTTAATATGAAATCCAGGAGGGAGATTACAAAATCAGTATGTTTGGAATATAGTTGCCCTTTCTGTTCAAGAAAGTATTTGCATGTTTCTATTCCATTATCGTGGGGTATTGAGGAGTCTTCTACATCAATATACACATACACACACATAAACACACACCACACATATACATATATACAACTTACATTTACATACCACACACATACATACACACACACACACACATAAACACACATATACACACATAAACACACATATACACATATATACACATAAACACACACCACACATATACACATATACAACTCACATATACACACCACACACATACATAAACACACACAACACATATACACATATACACGCATAAACACACATACGCACACACACACACACATATACACATATACAACTCACATATACACACCACACACATACATAAACACACACCACACATATACACATATACACACATAAACACACATACATACACACACACACACACACATAAACACACATATACACACATAAACACACACCACACATATACACATATACACACATAAACACACACCACACATACACACATATAAACACACCACACTCACACACATACACACACATATACATACATAAACACACACCACACAGATACACACATAAATACACACCACACATATACACATATACACACACACCACACACACACATACACACATAAACACACACCACACATATAAACACCACACACACACACACACACACATATAAACACACACTACACACACACACACACATAAACACACATAAACACACACCACACATACACACATAAACACACATAAACACACACCACACATATACACACACACATACACACATGAACACACACCACACATATACACATATACCACTCACATATACACACCACACACACACACAAGATTCATGAGACGCAGATAAAGTGCTTGCTGAACATTTGCTAAAACATTAGGGCAGTGTCTTCACGCCTTCACTAGTGATGTCGCGAACCTTAAAATTTTGTTTTGCGAACGGCGGACTCGGACTTCCGCTACTGTTCGCGAACCGGCGAACCGCCATTGACTTCAATAGGCAGGCGAACTTTAAAACCCACAACGACTCTTTCTGGACACAATAGTGATGGAAAAGTTGTTTCAAGGGGACTAACACCTGGACTGTGGCATGCCGGATGGGGATCCATGGAAAAACTCCCACGGAAAATTACATAGTTGATGCAGAGTCTGGTTTTAAGCCATAAAGTGCCTTAATCACCAAACATTCCTAAATTTTGTTTGAATAACGTGCTTTAAAACATCAGGTATGATGTAATATCGATCAGGTAGTGTAAGGGTTACGCCCGCTTCACAGTGACAGACCAAACTCCCCGTGTAACGCACCGCAAACAACTGCAAACAGTCCATTTGCACAACCACGAGTTAGATAGATTTGAAAGTTAGATACATAGATTACATAGATCAATAGATGCAATATACATATGATAGATACAAATTACATAGATCAATAGATGCAATATACATTTGATGATAGATACGAATTACATAGATCAATCTATGCAATATACAATATGATTGGTGGCACTAGTTGGCAAGTGGGCCTGGCACACACGCTGGCAGGCAGGCAACTGCAATTCAATTGCACTAGCAGACTGATGATTCACAGTCAAAAAAGTTTTGATTTGAAATATTTTCAAAACTGTTATAACAAATATGATTGGTGGCAATAGTTGGCAGCAAGTGGGCCTGGCACACACGCTGGCAGGCAGGCAGGCAACTTCAATTAGATTACACTAGCAGACTGATCTTTCACAGTCGAAAAATATTTTTTTTAAATATTTACACTAGTGTTATAACAAATATGATTGGTGGCACTAGTTGGCAAGTGGGCCTGGCACACACGCTGGGAGGAAGGCAACTGCAATTAGATTACACTAGATGACTGATGTTTCTCAGTCAAAAAAGTTTTTATTTTAAATATTTACAATACTGTTATAACAAATATGATTGGTGGCACTAGTTGGCAAGTGGGCCGGGCACACATGCTGGTAGGCAGGCAACTGCAATTCAATTGCACTAGTGGACTGATGATTCACAGTCAAAAAAGTTTTTATTTAAAATATTTACACTACTGTTATAACAAATATGATTTGTGGCACTAGTTGGAAAGTGGGCCTGGCACACACGCTGGCAGACAGGCAACTGCAATTAAATAACAATAGCAGACTGATGTAAAAGCTTTTTTAAAAAAAAGTTACAGTAATGTTACAACAGATAGGAGTGATGGCACTCAGGATAGAAGTAGGCACAGTATGTGCTGGCAGTCTGACACACAGGCTGGCACTAGTGGCAGGCTGGCCTGGCAACTAAAATTAAATAACACTAGAAGACTGATGTAAAAGTTTTTTTTTTACAAAATTTAAACTAATGTTACACCAGATAGGAGTGGTGGCCTGGCACTGAGGATGGAAGTAGGCACAGTATATGCTGGCCTATAAAAACATTTACACTAATGTTACACCAGATATAAGTGGTGGAAAAAAAGAACTATTAATCACAATATATGATGTGGGCCTGACACACAGGCCTGATGGAAAATTAAATTAGATTACACTAGCAAAATGATTTCAAAGTTGTTTTTTTAAAAAATTTACAATAATGTTAAGCAGATATGAGTGGTGGCTGGCACAGCAATTAACCACAGTATATGCTGTGTGAGACTGACACACATTCCTGATAGAAAATGAAATTAGATTACACTAGCAAAATGATTTAAAAGTTTTTTTTATAAAATTTACACTAATGATTGTTAAGCAGATATCAGTGGTGGCACAGAGCAATTAACCACAGTGTATGCTGTGTGAGCCTGACACACAGGCCTGATAGAAAATGAAATTAGATTACACTAGCAAAATGATTTAAAAGTTTTTTTTGTTTAAATTTACACTTATGTTAAGCAGATATGAGTGGTGGCTGGCACAGAGCAATTAACCACAGTATATGCTGTGTGAGCCTGAGACACAGGCCTGATAGAAAATGAAATTAGATTACACTAGCAAAATGATTTAAAAGTTTTTTAAAAAAATTTACACTAATGTTAAGCAGATATGAGTGGTGGCTGCTGGAACAGCAATTAACCACAGTATATGCTGTGTAAGCCTGACACACAGGCCTGATAAAAAATTAAATTAGATTACACTAGCAAAATGATTTAAAAGTTTAGTTGTTTAAATTTACACTAATGTTAAGCAGATATGAGTGGTGGCTGGCACAGAGCAATTAACCACAGTATATGCTGTGTGAGCCTGAGACACAGGCCTGGTAGAAAATAAAATTAGATTACACTAGCAAAATGATTTAAAAGTTTTTTTTTTTTAAATTTACAATAATGTTAAGCAGATATGAGTGGTGGCTGCTGGCACAGCAATTAACCACAGTATAT
The DNA here is from genome assembly GCF_027579735.1 of Bombina bombina. Taxonomy (NCBI): domain Eukaryota; kingdom Metazoa; phylum Chordata; class Amphibia; order Anura; family Bombinatoridae; genus Bombina; species Bombina bombina. Next base: position 368,321,781 of record NC_069504.1, read on the forward strand.
GCTGTGTAAGCCTGGCACACAGGCCTGATAGAAAATGAAATTAGATTACACTAGCAAAATGATTTAAAAGTTTTTTTGTTTAAATTTACACTAATGTTAAGCAGATATGAGTGGTGGCTGGAACAGAGCAATTAACCACAGTATATGCTGTGTGAGCTTGAGACACAGGCCTGATAGAAAATGAAATTAGATTACACTAGCTAAATGATTTAAAAGTTTTTTTTTTAATTTACAATAATGTTAAGCAGATATGAGTGGTGGCTGGCACAGCAATTAACCACAGTATATGCTGTGTAAGCCTGACACACAGGCCTGATAGAAAATGAAATTAGATTACACTAGCAAAATGATTTAAAAGTTTTGTTGTTTAAATTTACAATAATGTTAAGCAGATATGAGTGGTGGCTGGCACAGAGCAATTAACCACAGTATATGCTGTGTGAGCCTGAGACACAGGCCTGATAGAAAATGAAATTAGATTACACTAGCAAAATGATTTAAAAGTTTTTATTTTTAAATTTAAAATAATATTAAGCAAGCCTGACACACAGGCCTGATAGAAAATGAAATTAGATTACACTAGCAAAATGATTTAAAAGTTTTGTTGTTTAAATATCTGTTAAGCAGATATGAGTGGTGGCTGGCACAGAGCAATTAACCACAGTATATGCTGTGTGAGCCTGACATACAGGCCTGATAGAAAATGAAATTAGTTTACACTAGCAAAATGATTTAAAAGTTTTGTTGGTTAAATTTACACTAATGTTAAGCAGATATCAGTGGTGGCACTAATCACAGTATATGCTGTGAGACTCACACACAGGCTGAAAACCAGGCAAATGCAAATAAAATTACAAATAAAAAAAATAAAAAACGACTGAAGTTCTAGCCCTAAAAAGGGCTTTTTGGGGTGCTGTCCTTGCAGCAGAGATGAGATGAGTCCTTCAGGACTGTAGTGGACACTAAATACACTAGCCTAGCTATCTATTTCCCTATAATGTCAGCAGCAGCAACACTAAACCTCCTCTCACTAAGAAAGCAAGATCGTAATGAATCTAAAATGGCTGCTGCCCAGGAGCTGGGAGGGTCTGTGAGGGAGTGTCTGCTGCTGATTGGCTCAAATGTTTCTGAAGGCTGTGAGATACAGGGTCAAAGTTTCCTCAATTATGACGAATAGGGGGCGAATCGAACATTGCATATGTTCACCCGCAGCGGCAAACGCGAACAAGCTATGTTCGCCGGGAACTGTTTTCCGGCGAACTGTTCGAGACATCACTGGCCTTCACAAGCAAGAGCCATAAAACTTCAAAACATTCTATTGCGCATTTAAAACTCATCTGTTTAGACCCCTTGATCACCAGATAGGTCTGAGAGACATTGCTTTGCAATGTGCTGCCAACATCTTTAGCAACCAAAAACAAGTTTAGTTTGACTCCTGCAATAGAGGATGCTGGCACCATTAAATAAATTGTATGTATTAGGGCCCTGCAAAAAAATGAACACAATATACAAGATATTCATAAAAACAAGTTTCATAAAGTTAAAGCTTATTACATTACCAAGTAAAAGAGGAAACAGCAGAAAGCGCAAGAGGGGGGTACATGGTCAGTCAATAAGCAGCATATACAGTGTACAGCAGGGGGTACACTGTCAGTCACTGGGCACAGCAGCTAGGTAACATTAAAGGGGGGTATACCGTCAGTCAATAAGCAGCATATACAGTGTACAGCAGGGGGTACACTGTCAGTCACTGGGCACAGCAGCTAGGTAACATTAAAGGGTGGTATATTGTCAGTCAATAAGCAGCATATACAGTGTACAGCAGGGGGTAAACTGTCAGTCACTGGGCATAGCAGCTAGGTAACATTAAAGGGTGGTATATTGTCAGTCAATAAGCAATATATACAGTGTACAGCAGGGGGTACACTGTCAGTCACTGGGCACAGCAGCTAGGTAACATTAAAGGGGGGTATACCGTCAGTCAATAAGCAGTAGATACAATGTACAGCAGGGGATACACTGTCAGTCACTGGGCACAGCAGCTATGTAACACTGTTGAACACTAAAATAATCTAACATTAAAAAAGCTGCTATTCATCCAATCCAAAACATGTAAAGGGGTAGAGTCAGGTCAGTCAACAAACAGGGTCTATGTGGCCACTGAATAAGGTCTGATTATTTTAGAAGTGTATAAGCACTCTGAGGCAAAGACAGCAGGGCTAACATCCTAAGCAGGGAGAGGTATTTATAGAACTATTCATAAAGCACAAAACAAAGGTTCAGAAAAACAGAATTTATGCTTACCTGATAAATTACTTTCTCCAACGGTGTGTCCGGTCCACGGCGTCATCCTTACTTGTGGGAATATCTCTTCCCCAACAGGAAATGGCAAAGAGTCCCAGCAAAGCTGGCCATATAGTCCCTCCTAGGCTCCGCCCACCCCAGTCCTTCGACCGACGGACAGGAGGAAAAATATAGGAGAAACCATATGGTACCGTGGTGACTGTAGTTAGAGAAAATAATTCATCAGACCTGATTAAAAAACCAGGGCGGGCCGTGGACCGGACACACCGTTGGAGAAAGTAATTTATCAGGTAAGCATAAATTCTGTTTTCTCCAACATTGGTGTGTCCGGTCCATGGCGTCATCCTTACTTGTGGGAACCAATACCAAAGCTTTAGGACACGGATGAAGGGAGGGAGCAAATCAGGTTACCTAAACGGAAGGCACCACGGCTTGCAAAACCTTTCTCCCAAAAATAGCCTCCGAAGAAGCAAAAGTATCAAATTTGTAAAATTTGGCAAAAGTGTGCAGTGAAGACCAAGTCGCTGCCTTACATATCTGGTCAACAGAAGCCTCGTTCTTGAAGGCCCATGTGGAAGCCACAGCCCTAGTGGAGTGAGCTGTGATTCTTTCAGGAGGCTGCCGTCCGGCAGTCTCATAAGCCAATCGGATGATGCTTTTAAGCCAAAAGGAAAGAGAGGTAGAAGTCGCTTTTTGACCTCTCCTTTTACCAGAATAGACAACAAACAAAGAAGATGTTTGTCTGAAATCTTTTGTAGCCTCTAAATAGAATTTTAAAGCACGGACTACGTCCAAATTGTGTAACAAACGTTCCTTCTTTCAAACTGGATTCGGACATAAAGAAGGTACAACTATCTCCTGGTTAATATTCTTGTTAGAAACAACCTTTGGAAGAAAACCAGGCTTAGTACGCAAAACCACCTTATCTGCATGGAACACCAGATAGGGCGGAGAACATTGCAGAGCAGATAACTCTGAAACTCTTCTAGCAGAAGAAATAGCAACCAAAAACAAAACTTTCCAAGATAGTAACTTAATATCTATGGAATGTAAAGGTTCAAACGGAACCCCTTGAAGAACTGAAAGAACTAGATTTAGACTCCAGGGAGGAGTCAAAGGTCTGTAAACAGGCTTGATCCTAACCAGAGCCTGAACAAATGCTTGAACATCTGGCACAGCTGCCAGTCTTTTGTGTAGTAAGACAGATAAAGCAGAGATCTGTTCCTTTAGAGAACTTGCAGATAATCCTTTCTCCAAACCTTCTTGTAGAAAGGAGAGAATCTTAGGAATTTTTATCTTATTCCATGGGAATCCTTTGGATTCACACCAACAGATATATCTTTTCCATATTTTATGGTAAATCTTTCTAGTTACCGGTTTTCTGGCCTGAACCAGAGTATCTATCACAGAATCTGAAAACCCACGCTTCGATAGAATCAAGCGTTCAATCTCCAAGCCGTCAGCTGGAGGGAGACCAGATTTGGATGTTCGAATGGACCCTGAACAAGAAGGTCCTGTCTCAAAGGTAGCTTCCATGGTGGAACCGATGACATATTCACCAGGTCTGCATACCAAGTCCTGCGTGGCCACGCAGGAGCTATCAAGATCACTGAGGCCCTCTCCTGTTTGATCCTGGCTACCAGCCTGGGAATGAGAGGAAACGGTGGAAATACATAAGCTAGGTTGAAGGTCCAAGGTGCTACTAGTGCATCTACTAGAGTCGCCTTGGGATTCCTGGATCTGGACCCGTAGCAAGGAACCTTGAAGTTCTGACGAGACGCCATCAGATCCATGTCTGGAATGCCCCATAATTGAGTTAGTTAGGCAAAGATCTCCGGGTGGAGTTCCCACTCCCCCGGATGGAATGTCTGACGACTCAGATAATCCGCTTCTCAGTTTTCCACACCTGGGATGTGGATCGCAGATAGGTGGCAGGAGTGATCCTCCACCCATTGAATTATTTTGTTCACTTCTTTCATCGCCAGGGAACTCCTTGTTCCCCCCTGATGATTGATATACACAACGGTCGTCATGTTGTCTGATTGGAATCTTATGAATCTGGCCTTTGCTAGCTGAGGCCAAGCCCTGAGAGCATTGAAGATCGCTCTTAGTTCCAGAATGTTTATCGGGAGAAGAGACTCTTCCCGAGACCATAGTCCCTGAGCTTTCAGGGATTCCCAGACCGCTCCCCAGCCCACTAGACTGGCGTCGGTCGTGACAATGACCCACTCTGGTCTGCGGAAGCTCATTCCCTGGGATAGATGGTCCAGGGTCAGCCACCAACGGAGTGAATCTCTGGTCTTCTGATCTACTTGAATCATTGGAGACAAGTCTGTATAGTCCCCATTCCACTGTTTGAGCATGCACAGTTGTAATGGTCTTAGATGAATTCGTGCAAAAGGAACTATGTCCATTGCTGCAACCATCAACCCTACTACCTCCATGCACTGCGCTATGGAAGGACGTGGAACAGAATGAAGAACTTGACAAGTGCTTAGAAGTTTTGACTTTCTGACCTCTGTCAGAAAAATCCTCATTTCTAAGGAATCTATTATTGTTCCCAAGAAGGGAACTCTTGTTGACGGAGACAGAGAACTTTTTTCTATGTTCACCTTCCATCCGTGTGATCTGAGAAAGGCCAGAACGATGTCTGTATGAGCCTTTGCTTTTGACAGGGACGACGCTTGTATTAGAATGTCGTCCAAGTAAGGTACTACTGCAATGCCCCTCGGTCTTAGAACCGCTAGAAGGGACCCTAGTACCTTTGTGAAAATCCTTGGAGCAGTGGCTAACCCGAATGGGAGGGCCACAAACTGGTATTGTTTGTTTGTTTAGAAAGGCGAACCTTAGGAACTGATGATGTTCTTTGTGGATAGGAATATGTAGGTACGCATCCTTTAGATCCACGGTAGTCATAAATTGACCTTCCTGGATAGTGGGTAGAATCGTTCGAATGGTTTCCATCTTGAACGATGGTACCCTGAGAAATTTGTTTAGGATCTTCAAATCCAAAATTGGTCTGAAAGTTCCCTCTTTTTTGGGAACTACGAACAGATTGGAATAAAATCCCATTCCTTGTTCCTTTATTGGAACTGGGTGTATCACTCCCATCTTTAACAGGTCTTCTACACAATGTAAGAACGCCTGTCTCTTTATTTGGTTTAAGGATAAGTGAGACATGTGGAACCTTCCCCTTGGGGGTAGTTCCCTGAATTCCAGAAGATAACCCTGAGAAACTATTTCTAGCGCCGCCCAGGGATCCTGAACATCTCTTGCCCAAGCCTGAGCAAAGAGAGAGAGTCTGCCCCCTACTAGATCTGGTCCCGGATCGGGGGCTACTCCTTCATGCTGTTTTGTTAGCAGCAGCAGGCTTCTTGGCCTGCTTACCCTTGTTCCAGCCTTGCATCGGTTTCCAGGCTGGTTTGGGTTGTGAGGCATTACCCTCTTGCTTAGAGGATGCAGAATTAGAGGCCGGTCCGTTCCTGAAATTGCGAAAGGAACGAAAATTAGACTTATTCTTGGCCTTGAAAGGCCTATCTTGTGGAAGGGCGTGGCCCTTTCCCCCAGTGATGTCTGAGATAATCTCTTTCAATTCTGGTCCAAATAGAGCTTTACCTTTGAAAGGGATGTTAAGCAATTTTGTCTTGGATGACACATCCGCTGACCAAGACTTTAGCCAAAGCGATCTGCGCGCCACGATTGCAAACCCTGAATTTTTCGCCGCTAATCTAGCTAATTGCAAAGCGGCATCTAAAATAAAAGAGTTAGCCAACTTAAGTGCGTGAACTCTGTCCATAACCTCCTCATATGGAGTCTCTCTACTGAGCGACTTTTCTAGTTCCTCGAACCAGAACCACGCTGCTGTAGTGACAGGGACAATGCACGAAATGGGTTGTAGAAGGTAACCTTGCTGTACAAAAATCTTCTTAAGCAAACCCTCCAATTTTTTATCCATAGGATTTTTGAAAGCACAACTATCCTCGATAGGAATAGTAGTGCGTTTGTTTAGAGTAGAAACTGCCCCCTCGACCTTAGGGACTGTCTGCCATAAGTCCTTTCTGGGGTCGACCATAGGAAATAATTTCTTAAATATAGGGGGGGGAACAGAAGGTATTGCAAAGCGGCATCTAAAATAAAAGAGTTAGCCAACAAGTGCGTGAACTCTGTCCATAACCTCCTCATATGGAGTCTCTCTACTGAGCGACTTTTCTAGTTCCTCGAACCAGAACCACGCTGCTGTAGTGACAGGGACAATGCACGAAATGGGTTGTAGAAGGTAAACTTGCTGTACAAAAATCTTCTTAAGCAAACCCTCCAATTTTTTATCCATAGGATCTTTGAAAGCACAACTATCCTCGATAGGAATAGTAGTGCGTTTGTTTAGAGTAGAAACTGCCCCCTCGACCTTAGGGACTGTCTGCCATAAGTCCTTTCTGGGGTCGACCATAGGAAATAATTTCTTAAATATAGGGGGGGGAACAAAAGGTATTGCAAAGCGGCATCTAAAATAAAAGAGTTAGCCAACTTAAGTGCGTGAACTCTGTCCATAACCTCCTCATATGGAGTCTCTCTACTGAGCGACTTTTCTAGTTCCTCGAACCAGAACCACGCTGCTGTAGTGACAGGGACAATGCACGAAATGGGTTGTAGAAGGTAAACTTGCTGTACAAAAATCTTCTTAAGCAAACCCTCCAATTTTTTATCCATAGGATCTTTGAAAGCACAACTATCCTCGATAGGAATAGTAGTGCGTTTGTTTAGAGTAGAAACTGCCCCCTCGACCTTAGGGACTTTCTGCCATAAGTCCTTTCTGGGGTCGACCATAGGAAATAATTTCTTAAATATAGGGGGGGGAACAAAAGGTATGCCGGGCTTTTCCCACTCCTTATTCACTATGTCCGCCACCCGCTTGGGTATAGGAAAAGCGTCGGGGTGCACCGGAACCTCTAGGAACTTGTCCATCTTGCATAATTTCTCTGGAATTACCAAGTTGTCACAATCATCCAGAGTAGATAACACCTCCTTAAGCAGTGCGCGGAGATGTTCTAATTTAAATTTAAATGTCACAACATCAGGTTCAGCTTGTTGAGAAATTTTTCCTGAATCTGAAATTTCCCCATCTGACAAAACCTCCCTCATGGCCACTTCAGATTGGTGTGAGGGTATGACAGAACAATTATCATCAGCGCCCTCCTGCTCTTCAGTGTTTAAAACAGAGCAATCGCGCTTTCTCTGATGTGTAGGCATTTTGGATAAAATATTTGCTATGGAGTTATCCATTAAAGCCTTCAATTGTTGCATGGTAATAAGCATTTGCGCGCTAGATTACTAGGGGCCTCCTGCGTGGGCAAAACTGGTGTAGACACAGTAGGAGATGATGTAGTATCATGTTTACTCCCCTCATCTGAGGAATCATCTTGGGCAATTTCATTATCTGTGGCAGTACTGTCCTTACTTTGTTTGGACGCTATGGCACAATTATCACACAAATTTAAATGGGGAGACACATTGGCTTTCATACATATAGAACATAGCTTATCCGAAGGCACAGACATGTTAAACAGGCTTAAACTTGTCAAAAAAGCACAATTAAACGTTTTAAAACAAAACCGTTACTGTCTCTTTAAATTTTAAACAGAAAACACTTTATTACTGAATATGTGAAAAAGTATGAAGGAATTGTTCAAAAATTACCAAAATTTCACCACAGTGTCTTAAAGCACACCAAATTTCAGAACTTTAACCCTTAAAATAACGGAACCGGAGCCGTTTACAAATGTAATCCCTATACAGTCCCTGCTATAGCCTTTGCTGAGACCCAACCAAGCCCAGAGAGGAATACGATACCAAGTGACGCCTTCTAGAAACTTTTCCAGCTACTTTTAGATCCTCACACATGCATCTGCATGTCCTGCTCTCAAAAAACAACTGCGCAGTAATGGCGCGAAAATGAGGCTCAGCCTACAACTGGGAAGGCCCCCTGACTGGAAAAAGTGTCTAACATAGTGCCTGCCATTAATAAACGTTCCCCAAGTTTATAAATGTGAATTATCAGCATAAACATGAATAAAATGCCCAAATAAAGCAATCGATTTAGCCCATAAAAGTGTCTACCAGTTTTATAGCCCATATTAAGCCCTTTATTCTGTTTGTTTGACTAAGAAAATGGCTTACCGGTCCCCATGAGGGGAAATAACAGCCTTCCAGCATTACATGGTCTTGTTAGAAATATGGCTAGTCATACCTTAAGCAGAAAAGTCTGCTAACTGTTTCCCCCAACTGAAGTTACTTCATCTCAACAGTCCTATGTGGAAACAGCAATCGATTTTAGTTACTGTCTGCTAAAATCATCTTCCTCTCACAAACAGAAATCTTCATCCTTTTCTGTTTCAGAGTAAATAGTACATACCAGCACTATTTTAAAATAACAAACACTTGATAGAAGAATAAAAAACTACATTTAAACACCAAAAAACTCTTAACCATCTCCGTGGAGATGTTGCCTGTGCAACGGCAAAGAGAATGACTGGGGTGGACGGAGCCTAGGAGGGACTATATGGCCAGCTTGGCTGGGACTCTTTGCCATTTCCTGTTGGGGAAGAGATATTCCCACAAGTAAGGATGACGCCGTGGACCGGACACACCAATGTTGGAGAAAAGGCAGTATTCTAAAAATAAACAAGATTTGACCACAGTCTGGATAGAGATGTAATTCATAGATCAAGAGATCAATATTTTATAGTATTTGTATTATTCAACTATAAGTTTAATCATGCATGCCACCCCAATCTTGCATGCTCCATTTTTAAAACATCCTTCCACATACAACAGTTCACATATGCACAAGGGGGCCTATTTATCAAAGCGTCAACTGAAAATATGATTGAATTCCGTGTCATAATTGTTGCGAGATTGATCCGCCGTAGTTATCAAAGCGTCAAGATCGGCACATGTTGAAATTTGTGACGTAAAATACGATCCCGCGATCTTATCATCTCAATCGAACAGAGATTGATGCGAGTTGAAAACCGTGGTATTCAAGCGGAATCGTGTTCATTCGCCCTCCTAATCTACACTATTTGAAGCTCTCACAAAGTTATCAAAAATTCTACATTAACGCTTGCGTCTTTTCCGTACCTAGTCTTTTCCGTACCTAGTTTTCAATCCGCTGCCCTTGAGGTCGCGGATGCCATAGAAGTCAATGGGAGTCTGAAAACACAGAAAGCTTATTTTTTCCACCACTTTTGATTGGCATATGCATAATAACATGATTTATGACATCTGCCAATCTAATTCAAATATACATTATAAACTATCACTAACGAATCAAAATGCTCGATACTTGTGTCGATGATCACTCATCAGAACTTGTAAGTGCCATTTGTTACATTGTGTATTATACTTTGAAAGTATGTATATGTGAAATTATTATTAAAGATAAACATTGATGCTGACATTAGGACACACAGTGTAATATTTTAGACAAGGATTTTAAAATTCAAATCAATGTTTGGTTCAATAGAATCTTAAGCTGATAGTTCAAAGGGATAGCCCACCTGACTTTAAACTATCATGATTCAGATACAGCAGAAATTAAAATCACCTCTTTACTGTCATGCTATATTCAGTGTATTTCTTCCTTCTCTTGAATTTCTTTTTCAGTAAGAAATGTCATCTTATATGTCAGCCCATCTTATAACACCTGTGTAGGGGTGGATTTTAAAAATAGATTGCAACCAGGAGGGGTTAGAAAGGTGCAGAGAGAAAACTGTCCCAGCTCTTAAAGGGACAGGAAACCCCAAAATATTCTTTCATGGTTTGGATAGAACATTTTAAACAACTTTCAAATTTACTTTTATTATCAAATTTGCTTCATTCTCTTGTTATCCTTTGCTGAAGGAACAACATTGCACTAGTGGCAGCTAGCTAAACACATCTATTTAGCAAAGAGACAAATGCAGGCATCAATTAGCAGCTAGCTCCCACTAGTGTAGAATATGTGTGTATTCTTTTCCAACAAGGGATACCAAGAGAACAAAGCACATTTGAAAATAGAAGTGAATTTTAAAGTGTTTTAAAATTACATGCTCTATCTGAATCGTGCAACTTACATTTTTACTTTCCTAAACCTTTAAAATATCCATTGTTTGCAAATAAATACATATGATACCCTGATTACATGTTATTTTTGCAATTATTCCTGCTCAGAATAATAATACTTTTACACTATATATATATATATATATATATATATATATATATATATATATATATATATATATATATATATATATTGGAATAAATAAACACAGAGATATGACAGACAACATTGTTAAGAACAAAAAAAGGAACTTAGGGACATGTAAATAGTTTGCAAAAGATTTCTGACATAACACACATATATATAGCTTTAGAGAAATGTGCTTGTTAGTGGACAGTAATGAAAAGGTGTAAATAAAGTTGTGAAAAACCTGAATAACCGCGACATTCATGACTGTTAGTTAACACCAGTCCTATGCTCTTCGCACCGTACTTGACGCACGTGTTTTTGACGTCTTTTTTTATAAATAAGAGGGTTCGTATTCAGATCCGCGGCAGCAATGTTTGGCGAGTGTATTGACACCGGCGAATGCAACATAACTGACGCTTTGCTAAATAGACCCCAAGATGTTTAATGACTGGTAAATGGTATTCTGGACAGAGATTTTTGCAGCTATCAGCAAATGAGTATTCAGATGCTAAATCAGTATGAAATAAAATAATAACGCCTGCACTTTGCAGATAATACATTCAGAATACAAATCATGTTTAGGCTGTAGCTAATAACAATCAGTCCCCCAGCGCTATAGTTAAAACCCCTGATATCACAAAACACCTTACAATATTCTCCTCAACTCTCCGGATCTTCTCGTGAGCGAGATACTTTCTGCAGCGACACCCTGCTCCGCCCAACACAACCCTTTTGCCTCTAAGAATACCCGTGCGTTACAAACAGCGCAATAGTTAAATATCTCTAAAAATAAAATGTAAAAAATATATTTGCACAGAGAAATGGGTATAGATATATATTTTTAAAAAAAATCATATATATATATAAACACATTCGGCTAGATTACGAGTCTTGCGTTAGCCTTAAAAAGCAGTGTTAAGGGGTCCTAACGCTGCTTTTTAACGCCCGCTGGTATTACGAGTCAGGCAGGAAAGGGTCTACCGCTCACTTTTTTCCGCCATTTTAGCATACCGCAAATCTCCTTACGTCAATTGCGTATCCTATCTTTTTAATGGGATTTGCCTAACGCCGGTATTACGATCACCTGAAAAAGTGAGCGGTAGACCCTCTCCTGTCCAGACTCCTACCGCATTTAAAAGTCATTTAAGAGTTTTATGGGCTAACGCCGGAACATAAAGCTCTTAACTAAAGTGCTAAAAAGTACACTAACACCCATAAACTACCTATTAACCTCTAAACCCAGCCCCCCCCCCCACATCGCAAACAGTTAATTAAAATGTTTAACCCCTAATCTACCGACCGGACATCGCCACCACTAATATATTTATTAACCCCTAAACCGCCGCACTCCCGCCTCGCAAACACTAGTTAAATTTTATTAACCCCTAATCTGCCGTCCCTAACATCGCCGACCCCTACCTACATTTATTAACCCCTAATCTGCCGCCCCAACGTCGCTACTACTATATTAAATTTATTAACCCCTAAACCTAAGTCTAACCCTAACACTAACCCCCCTTAACTTAAATATAATTTAAATTAAACAAAATAAATTTAACATAATTAAATAAATTAATCCTATTTAAAACTAAATACTTACCGATAAAATAAACCCTAAGCTAGCTACAATATAACTAATAGTTACATTGTAGCTAGCTAAGGATTTATATTTATTTTACAGCCAACTTTGTATTTATTTTAACTAGGTACAATAGTTATTAAATAGTTATTAACTATTTAATAACTACCTAGCTAAAATAGGTACAAAATTACCTGTAAAATAAACCCTAACCTAAGTTACAATTACACCTAATACTACACTATCATTAAACTAATTACCTAAACTACCTACAATTAATTACAATTAAAATAAATAAACTAAATTACGAAGAAAAAAAAACACTAAATTACAGAAAAAAAAAAGAATTACAAGAATTTTAAACTAATTACACCTAATCTAATCCCACTAATAAAATGAAAAAGCCCCCCAAAATAATAAAATTCCCTATCCTATAATAAATTACAAATAGCCCTTAAAAGGGCCTTTTGTGGGGCATTGCCCCAAAGTAATCAGCTCTTTCACCTGTAAAAAAAAAAGACAATACCCCCCCAACATTAAAACCCACCACCCACACACCCAACCCTACTTTAAATACTTACAGATAAAATAAACCCTAAGCTAGCTACAATATAACAGTTACATTGTAGCTAGCTAAGGATTTATATTTATTTTACAGGCAACTTTGTATTTATTTTAACTAGGTATAATAGTTATTAAATAGTTATTAACTATTTAATAACTACCTAGCTAAAATAGGTACAAAATTACCTGTAAAATAAACCCTAACCTAAGTTACAATTACACCTAACACTACACTATAATTAAACTAATTACATAAACTACCTACAATTAATTGCAATTAAAATAAATAAACTAAATTACGGAAAAACCCCCCCACTAAATTACAGAAAAAAAAAAGAATTACAAGAATTTTAAACTAAAAAGAATTTTAAACTAAAAACTGAAAACCCTAACCCTAATAGTGTTAGTTTTTTTAAGAGGGGATTGGGTGGGTTTTAGAGTAGGGTTGGGTGTGTGGGTGGTGGGTTTTAATGTTGGGGGGTATTGTAATTTTTTTTACAGGTAAAAGAGCTGATTACTTTGGGGCAATGCCTCGCAAAAGGCCTTTTTAAGGGCTATTTGTAATTTAGTATAGGGTAGGGAAAAGTTATTATTTTGGGGGGCTTTTTTATTTTATTAGGGGGATTAGATTAGGTGTAATTAGTTTAAAATTCTTGTAATTCTTTTTTTATTTTCTGTAATTTAGTGGGGGTTTTTTTTTCGTAATTTAGTTTATTGAATTTAATTGTAATTAATTGTAGGTAGTTTAGGTAATTTATTTAATGATAGTGTAGTGTTAGGTGTAATTTTAACTTAGGTTAGGATTTATTTTACAAGTAATTTTGTACTTATTTTAACTAGGTTAATAACTATTTAATAACTATTGTACCTAGTTAAAATAAATACAAAGTTGCCTGTAAAATAAAAATAAATCATAAGCTAGCTACAATGTAACTATTAGTTATTGTAGCTATCTTATGGTTTATTTTATAGGTAAGTATTTAGTTTTAAATAGGAATAATTTATTTAATTGTAGTTATTTTATTTAGATTTATTTAAATTATATTTAAATTAGGGGGGTGTTAGGGTTAGGGTTAGACTTAGGTTTAGGGGTTAATACATTTATTATAGTGGCGGCGACATTGGCGGCGGCAGATTAGGGGTTAATAAATTTAATATAGTTGCGGCGACGTTGGGGGGGTCAGATTAGGGGTTAATCACAATAATGTAGGTGTCAGCGATGTTGGGGGCATCAGATTAGGGGTTTATAAGTATAATGTAGGTGGCGGCAGGGTTCATGTTAGGGTGTTAGGTGCAGACATATTTTTTATTTTCCCATATGAAACAATGGGGCTGCGTTAGGAGCTGAACGCTGCTTTTTTGCAGGTGTTAGGTTTTTTTCAGCCAGCTCAGCCCCATTGTTACCTGTGGGGAAATTGTGCACGAGCACGTTTAGCCAGCTTACCGCTACCGTATGCAACGCTGGTATTGATGTGAGATGTGGAGCTAAATTCTGCTCTACGCTCACCTTTTTGCGGCTAACGCCAGGTTTAAAAAACCTATAATACCAGCGTTGGCTTAAGGGAGCGGTGGAAAAAAATGAGCGTTAGAGCCGCAAGCCTTACCGACAAAAACTCGTAATCTAGCCGTCTGATTGGGGGAAAAAACCTCTATCACAACCCACCTAGACAGGCATATCCCCATGTTAAAATAAAAGCTGCAATCACATCACGTGTGCATATATTATATTAATTCTAAATAAACAGCAGGGCTATAAATTCATCTGTGCTGAATGAGCATAACTGAGAACACTACAAGATTACAATAGTTGGTGCAAACATTTCAGTGGGAGTATCAGAATGAACATCAGATTAATTTACAGTAGGTTAAATCATTGTAGAGGATCATTTATGTTTGATCCTTTCTATTGAATTGTTTCATAACCAAAAAGCAATTATGGTTTTAATTGTCACTGCAAAAAAATGGTTCAGTGAAAGCATTGCTGTCTGCTGCACATACTAGAGATAGTCATAGGATACTGTCACTTTTATGCTGTACTGGCTCCCATAGAAAGTAATAGCTGTTATTATCTGCTAGATGCTGCCTGCAGTACTTGTCGTTTTTGAATGGTTCAAGTGTGATTGTTAACCCATCATATTTTGTAGTAGCTGTAAGGCTGTAGGTGCAGTCTGGATCTGTCGTTATACTTGCATTGAATCTTGTGGCTAGATTACGAATTGTGCGTTAGGCTTAAAAAGCAGCGTTAACAGGTCCTAACGCTGCTTTTTCACTACCTCTGCTATTACGAGTCTTGCAGGTTTAGGGGCACCGCACACTTCTTTGGCCTTACCGCAAACCGACTTACGTAAACTTCGTAAACCCTTTTTTCTATGGGACTTCCATAGCGCTGGTATTACGAGTCTGTCCTGGGAGGCCAAAAAGTGAGCGATACACCCTCTACCTCCAAAATCCATAACACATTCTAAAGTCAGTAGTTATGAGTTTTACACTACAACGCCGTAGCATAAAACTCATAACTAAAGTGCTAAAAAGTACACTAACACCCATAAACTACCTATTAACCCCTAAACCAAGGCCCTCCTGCATCGCAAACATTAAAATAAAATTATTAACCCCTAATCTGCCGCTCCGGACATCGCCGCCACCTACATTATACTTATTAAGCCCTAATCTGCTGCCCCCAACATCGCCACCACCTACATTATTTTTATTAACCCCTAATCTGCCACCCCCAATGTCGCCGCAACCTACCTACACTTATTAGAATTCTATCAGCCAATCGGAATTAAGGTAGAAAAAATCCTATTAGCTGATGCAATCAGCCAATAAGATTGAAGTTCAATCCTATTGGCTGATTTGATCAGCCAATAGGATTGAGCTCGCATTCTATTGGCTGATTTGACCAGCCAATAGGATTGAACTTCAATCCTATTGGCTGATCTAAGGGACGCCATCTTGGATGATGTCACTTAAAGGTACCTTAATTCAGTAAGAAGACTCCGGATGAAGAGGATGCGCTGCGTCGGATGTCTTGAAGATGGAGCCGCTCCGCGTTGGATGGATGAAGATAGAAGATGCCGTCTGGATGAAGACTTCTGCCCGTCTGGAGGACCACTTCGCCCGGCTTGGATGAAGACTTCTCCTGGCTTCATTGATGACTTCGGCCCGGTTGGATGAAGACTTCTGCCGCTTCCTTGAGGATGGATGTCCGGTCTTCAGAACAGTAAGTCGATCTTCAGGGGGTTAGTGTTAGGTTTTTTTTTTGTTTTTTTTTAATTTTCAAATGCTTTATTGAGAGTTTTAAAGGATATACATAGAAAAACAATAAGAAAACGTTCAAATCAACATCTTTTGTTACAAGAGGAATAAGAAATAAAACATCTTTACAATTGTGCAGTTAAGTTTACAGTGATTAGGTTCATGCTAGTAAGACTCGAGGTTGGTTATTGTAAGTGGATTAGGTTAGTAGTACCAATCTTCCCATGCCTAATAATAGGAGGTAGCTATGAATGGAATGACATTATCGCCCTCTTTTCTATTGTGGATTGACCCTGCTGTGTGTATATATCACGTAAGATAAGTCTGTGAATGTCAAAGGTGTAGGTCCGGTTGTGTAGTCTGATATTTGGAAGATTGCAGGTGGGGAAGGGGGAGGAGGAAGGATTTCTATGAGCTATTTACATATTCCTCCCAAAGGAAGGTTATGTTTTGAAATTCTTCTGCTCGTTTGGTGCGGGTATAATGGTATTTCTCCAGTTGGAGGTAATGGGTGACTTTAGTTTTCCAGACAGCCAGAGATGGTAAATCAGTTTTTTTCCAATTGAGTGGGATTAGCCTTTTTGCAGAATTTACCATGGCGGTAAGGAGTGCTTGTTTCAACTTGCAGGTGATCTTAGGGAATTTGTTGAAAAGGAAGACCCATGGTGTGAACGGGAGCGATGCGCCTAGCGCTTTTTCGATTTCTGGTTTGAGAGAACCCCAATAGGATGCTGCTTTTGGGCATGTCCACCATATATGTGCAAAAGTTGCTGTCTCCCCGCACTCCCTCCAACACATGGTTGTTGTATTGGGAAACAAATAGTGCAGTCTAACAGGTGTGTAGTACCATCGACTCAGTAGCTTGATGTTCATCTCTAGAGTCGAGATGGACGAAGAGGCTTTCGTCATCTGTTGGAAGATGATTGTCCATTCGGGTATGTCTAGAGTAGTTTCTAAATCCGCCTCCCATTTAGCTACATATGTGGGGGGTGTCAGATGGGATACCTGTGATAAGATTTTGTATGTTAAAGATAATATTCCCTTTTGTGGGTGAAGATGGAAGCATAATCCCTCGAATTGAGAAAGATGCCTTTGTAGCTGAGATTTGAGGGGGTGCGTGGTTAGGTAGTGTTTCAGTTGTGTATAGATATACCAATTTTGGAAGCGCGTCCCTAGAATGTCGCATGTTGCTTGTTGTGATTGAATCTCTCTGCCCTTGTATAGAAGGTGATGCGGGATTGAGTTTTGTAGGGAGGGGGTGGGATGGGTAGTGCCCACTACTTTTATCTTTGATGAGAACGGTGTATTTTTGCTGACCGGAGTCAGGGGAGAGCATGTAGTGGAGATTTTGGGGTGTTTCCGGAGAATTTTGTCCCACTGTCTAAAGGTTTCGTGCACTAACCTAGGAGTTGTGTGTAATAGTTTGCGCTGGGCTTTGGGGATCCAGCAGTTCCCGCACAGACAATATGTATCTGAAAGTGTCTGCTCTAATTGGATCCATTCTTTGTTCACGCTGTGTTTGTACCAGTCTACCACCCGTGTGAGAAAAGTTGCCTGTCTGTACCGCGTTAGATTTGGTGCTCCAATCCCTCCCGATTCTTTTGGGCGGTATAGAGTGGAAGTGGCAATACGGGGCCTTTTGTGTGACCAGATAAAGCAGTTGATTTGTTTTTGCAGGGAGAAAAGGAGGTGTTCTGGGATGGGAACTGGGAGAGTTTGTAGGAGGTATAGAATTTTGGGTAGGATGATCATTTTAACAGCGTTGATTTTCCCAAGCCAGGAAAGAGGTTTGCGGTTCCATGCACCGAGAGTGGTTTGAAATGTCGGGTTAAGGGTTTTATAATTCAGGGATATTATGGTGTCAACAGATGGTGAGATATAGACCCCTAGATATTTAATAGCTTTGGGCTGTATATGGAAGTGGAAACGTTGCTCTGTATTTTTTATCACCTCTGGGTGTATGTGAATGGCCAATAGTTCTGATTTTGTGTTGTTAATTTTGAAGTTGGAATATTTACCATATGTTTGTAATGTTTTAATCAGAGGGGGTAACGACGACTCGATATCTGTTAACGTTAAGAAGATATCGTCTGCATACAGGGTTATTTTGTATGTTGTGGGTCCTATCTCTATGCCGTGAATGTTGGTGTTGTGCCTGATATGTATAGCCAATACTTCCATTGCTAGTATGAATAGGAGAGGCGAGAGTGGGCAGCCCTGCCTGGTGCCATTTTGAATTTTAAAGGGGGGTGAGATGGAGTCATTTAATTTGATTGTAGCCTGTGGGTTATTGTAGAGGGTAAATATTTTACCTATTATATCTTGGGGAAAGCCGAATGTGCACATGGTTTGTTTTAAAAAAGACCAGTCTAGCCTGTCAAAGGCTTTTTCTGCATCCATGGCGAGGAATATTGACGGGATCTTTTGGGTGGATGTGTATTCCATGAGGTCTAATATTTTGGTGGTGTTGTCTCTTGCTTCTCTGGAAGGCGTGAAGCCTGCTTGGTTAATGTGTATGATAGAGGGTAAGATTAGGTTTATTCTTGTGGCTATAATCTTTGCGAAAAGTTTTACGTCGAAGTTTAGGAGGGAAATGGGGCGGAAATTTGCAGGTGTCTCTGGGGGTTTTCCTGGTTTCGGGAGTACTACCACTAAGGCTTCCAGCATAGAAGATGGGAAGGGATTGTCGTCTGTTACTTCATTGAACATTACAGTGAGGTGGGGTATTAATGTGGATGAGAAGGTCTTATAGTATTTGGCTGTAAAGCCATCTGGTCCAGGGCTCTTCCCGATTTTCAAGGATTTAATAGCTAATTGGATTTCCTGTGGGGATATTGGCTGGTTAAGTTGATTCTTTTGATCATTTGTCAATTCTGGTGTTGGGTATTTTGTGATATATTCTACAAGTTTGGCAGAGTGTTCTATGGCAGAAGTGTCTTTCTGGAGGTTATATAGTGATGTATAGTATTCGTGAAAGGCCCGAAGGATCTCTGGGGTGGATTGGAGTGGATTCCCTTTTGGGTTTTGTAATTCATGAATGTGTGACTTAAATCTTTTTTTCTTTAGCGCTCTAGCTAAAAGTTTACCTGCCCTGTTGTTCTCGAAATGGAACATGCTATTGGTTTTTCTACGTTGCAATAGGTATTCCATCTCTAAGAAATTATCTAGTTCATCTCTAGCTGTCTGGATCTCTCTTAGAATATCTGTGTTAGCCGGAGATTTCTTATGTGCGTACTCAAGTTGTGCATATCTTGTTGTGAGTGCTTGGTACCGTTTGCGGTGGGTCTGTGTATAATGGGCTCTTATTTTGATTAATTCCCCCCGGATTACACATTTATGTGCCTCCCAAATAGCAAATTTATCTTCGATTGATTGTGAATTCACAACAAAATATTCCTCGATATGTTTAGTTAATTTAGGGATTAAGTCCGGATGATCTAAGAGGCTATCATCCATTTTCCACTGATAGGGGGTGAGGGGAGTGTTGGGCCAGGTGAATTTAAGTTGGACCGAAGAATGGTCCGACCAAAAGGTGGGAATTATGTCGCATCTGTTTATATGGGAAAGACCGTTCTGGTTAGTAAAGATGTAGTCTAGTCTGCTGTAAGATTTGTTGGGGTGAGAGAAGAAGGT
This sequence comes from Bombina bombina, assembly GCF_027579735.1. NCBI lineage: Eukaryota > Metazoa > Chordata > Amphibia > Anura > Bombinatoridae > Bombina > Bombina bombina. The sequence continues at coordinate 368,341,349 of NC_069504.1, forward strand.
GTAGTCCCTTCTCTCTCTGTGCATATATCTCCAGGTGTCAAAAAGAGTCATGTCCTTCATTCCCTGCCAAATGGTTCTAGAAAGTTTTCGAGGGACTTGGATGTTTGTGTTGGTACTATCAATAGTGGGCTGTAGAGGTACGTTAAAATCACCAGATAGAAAGATTGGGCCCTTGGCTAGGTCCAAGATCCTCGTGAACATGGTGCGGAAAAATGGGAGCTGTTGAGTGTTCGGAGCATATATATTTATTAGGGTTATAGGTCTCCCATACAGGAGGCCCATCAGGCCTAGGAAACGGCCTTCCTGGTCTGCGACTCTTTTGATAATGGTGAAAGGGGTGGATTTATGTATTAAAATGCTCACGCCGTTTTTTTTATTAGGACCTGTGCTGTGGAAATGTGTGGTGAAGTGCTTTCCGAAGTACTTAGGTATGTGGTGTGTTTTAAAGTGCGTTTCTTGGAGGAAAAGAATATCTATGTGTCGCTTTGTTAAATCGGATAAGGCTTTGGATCGCTTTATCGGCGAGTTGAACCCTTTTACATTCTGAGTCAGGAGGGTCAGTTGAGGGGCTGGGCTATGTGTCTGTGTTGACATTGCCCTGCTGTGAGTGTTTATGATATATTTGAATATTGGGGCATGGATTGGTACTAGACTCGAGAGTGATGTGCATGGTTGTAGTCACTGTAATTAGTGGTGAAGTTGCAAAGAGATAGACACGTATCTTGTAACAGTAAAAGCATTTTTCCTGAAAACATAACATAACAAACATATTAAACATAGTAAACAAAATAAACAAACAGTTGGCTCTCTGCCTAATGTAGGTCATTTTTGAGAGCATTCGTGAAGGAGGAAATAATTGGCTAATCCTAGGGGATATACTCGTGGTTATCTATTCCACGGTGTAAAGTTATTTAAAAGATTTTATTGATCTTATAACTCAGGTGCTTAATTATTTCTTTATTTGGCGGAGCTTGGAAGTATTTGGGCATAGTGTAGTCTTGTACATCCGGAAGTTATTTCTCCATGATATGGGGCTTGTGCCCTTGAGCGCTGGTAAGTGCACTCAATGTTTATGGCTCTAGGATTGGCTACTCTAGTTGTAACAGTGCACTGCAATTTCTATATGTTCTGTAGGTGCAATAGATGGGGGGATGGGTGGGGAGGCACTGTGCCTCCGCTGGAGGTCGAGCTTAGATTTATATTTACAGAGTACAATCATTTGTGGGTTGGAGCCATCCTCATTCACAGGATATGTGGGCCAAGGGCATTTTCACCGTTGGCCTACTTGGGTGGTTGGCACCAGGATATAGGGTTATCATACAACAACATTAATAAAATTGAATAAAATTGCCTAACCTATGCAAAGCAGTGTATAACAATATTCAACAGACAACAAACAAACATAGAGGCAGTCTCTATATACTTATCTAAACTTCAGTCCAAGTGGTAAGGCATACGAAAGTTCATTGGGTTGAGTCTCTATAGGTATCGTGGCCTTGTTTTGGGGCAGATAATGTCCCCGTGTGGGCATGAGGGGACTGTGGTCGGGTGTAGTTTTTGCTCTGTCTGTTAGAGGCGGTCCTCTCTGGTGTGAGCGGATCTCTGTTATCCCTGGATGTTGAGGGTCCTGGCCTGTTCTGTATAGTGGAATCAGATGGAAGGTCTATCCCCAATTGTTTGCAAAAGGAGTCTGACTCTTCTGGGGATCTGCATGTCAGCCGGGTGTTATTTCTTAGGACCCAGACCTGGGTGGGGAAGCCCCATCTGTATGGAATTTTTTTGTTACGGAGGAGAGTGGTCAATGGGCTGAACTCCTTTCTTCGCTGTAAGGTTTGTGAGGCTAGATCCTGATAGAATTGTAAAACATTGCCTCGAAATCTAATTGGTTGCAGCTTTCTTGATTGGTTCAGGAGCATCTCCTTTTCTAGAAAATTTTTAAAGCGAATTATTATGTCTCTTGGGGGTGCTGTGTCCGGGGGCTTTGGTCTGAGGGATCTGTGGGCTCGCACCCACTGAATATCCGTGGTGCAGGCAGACTCCTTTATTTGTTGAAATAGCGACTGGAGATAGACAGGGTAGTCGCGTGGGAGGATGCTCTCGGGAACACCTCTAATCCTTATATTTTTTCGGCGGCTCCTGTTCTCCAGGTCTTCAAGTTTTTCTTGGAGTAGAGTGATGGTTTCTTGATGTGAGGTTACTTGATCGGTGAGAGACTGAACATCTTCTTTAATCTCGTCTTGATTGGTTTCAAGAGAGTCTACCTGGAGTCCGATAGTGTGGATGTCTTGTTTCATGCCCGCTAGCTCTTCGCGGATGCACATACGGACAATGTCCGCTATGTCCTGCTTAGAAGGTAGGCCTTGAAGAATTGTAGAAGTAAGGTTGGTGTCCTCATCTTGCGACGTGGGCATGTTGGAGGCTTGGTGGTCTGTAGAAAGTCTCTTGTCTCTTGTTTCGGATATTTCTGTTGTTTGCATATAGGAGGAGATAGTAGCTGTTTTTAATGCAAGTGTTTTTAGGGGTTTGTCTTGTTTTACCCTCCTCGATGCCATGATGGCGGGCTTAGTGGGGAGCGGGATATAGGAGATCTTTTTAAGGTAGGGTATTATAGTGCTGTCTCTAGCGGGTGATGGTCAGTAGAGATTCAAATGTATGTTTCAGCAGGCGTCCCCTTAAGAATTGTTCAGTGGATAAAACAGGTTCGTTGCAAAATGTGGGATGTGATGTGGAGTGTAGGTCCTCTCTGGATTGGGCCCCAAGACAGTGTCGTCACTATTTGACGTGCTATAGCAGAACCCCCACTGAATGATGTATTGCCACTGATAGAAGAGATAATAGAAATAGGGTAAAAGGCTTTGTAAATGTAGTTGTCGTGTGCTTCTGACCGTGCAGATACTTTTCTTTCTGTTCTGGTATACGTTAAAGTCAGTATTTCAGGTGCCCCTATTAGTGTGAAAGGGTTAATAGCTGTTTTAGATTATATACATCTCCCTACCTTCAAACCAGCCCTTTTGTTAGGTTTAGCTGTTTGTGATCTACCAGCGGCTGGCTTTGGGTGTTTATTTCCAGTAGCTGGATCTTATCAATTTCTGTGTGATTTTATTGTGAGTAGCGTGTACTGTTCATTATGACTGAACACTGTTAGTTGGGATTATTCCGTGAGGGTGCCGCTGGCACTTGTGGCGCGGTTTGTTGTAGGAGCTGCTATGGCGGCCAGCGCACTTCCGCGAGGACGCTCCTCCCCCGTAACCTCTCAGAAGCCGTGGCCTGTATTAGGTAATGTTCCCCCTTTTGGAGTCCCCTTGGGTAAGTGACCGGGGATTGTCTTGTGGGATAGGGCTGCGTTAGGGGTAGTTATGTGAAGTGAGTACCTTTAGCCGCTGGTGCGTTGCGGCTGTAATGGCGGTTGTTGCGCCTTTGGAGAGATGCTTGCGCCGCTCTTAGTGGTCCCGGAGTGGAAATTAGTCTGCCGCTCCTCGAGACTGTCCGGTACGTTCTGGTGCCGATAAGCCTCCTGTTGTGTTCTGCTTAGAGGTCGGCTTGTTCCGTTTAGCAACGGAAGGAGATCTGTTCAGGTATGCTGCCAGCTAGGATTAAGCAGTTATCTTGTGCTGTTCTTTAACTTATGGTCCCGGATTACAGCAATGTCCGTCAGCTCCAGTTCTTTAATAGCATTTATAGGCATGTCTGAGCTAATTTGGGCATATTTATAGTGGAATTATTGTGGTTTTATGGAAAGCCAACACGGAGCTCCGGATTTACGCTGCACTCATGGCAGCAGCCGGCTCCGCCCCCAGTGTTAGGTTTTTTTAAGGGTGTATTGGGTGGGTTTTATTTTTAGATTAGGGCTTTGGGCCGCAAAAGAGCTAACTGCCATTTTAAGGGCAATGCCCATCCAAATGCCCTTTTCAGGGCAATGGGGAGCTTAGGTTTTTTTAGTTAGGTTTTTATTTGGGGCTTTTGTTGTGTGGGTGGTGGGTTTTACTGTTGGGTGGTGTTTGTATTTATTTTTAACAGGTAAAAGAGCTGATTACTTTGGGGCAATGCCCCGCAAAAGGCCCTTTTAAGGGCTATTGATAGTTTAGTTTAGGCTAGGGTTTTTTTATTTTGGGGGAGCTTTTTTTTATTTTGATAGGGCTATTAGATTAGGTGTAATTAGTTTAAAGATCTGTAATTTGTTTTTTATTTTCTGTAATTCAGTGTTTGTTTGTTTTTGTACTTTAGCTAATTGTATTTAATTTATTTAATTGTATTTAATTTAGGTCATTTATTTAATTGTAGGGTTAGGTTAGGTGTTAGTGTAACTTAGGTTAGGTTTTATTTTACAGGTAAATTTATATTTATTTTAGCTAGGTAGCTATTAAAAAGTTAATAACTATTTAATAACTATTCTACCTAGTTAAAATAAATACAAACTTGCCTGTAAAATAAAAATAAACCCTAAGCTAGCTACAATGTAACTATTAGCTATATTGTAGCTAGCTTAGGGTTTATTTTACAGGTAAGTATTTAGTTTTAAATAGGAATTATTTAGGTAATAATATTAATTTTTATTTAGATTTATTGTAATTATATTTAAGTTACGGGGTGTTAGGGTTAGGGTTAGACTTAGGTTTAGGGGTTAATACATTTAGTATAGTGGCGGCGACGTTGGGGGCGGCAGATTAGGGGTTAATAAAAGTAGGTGGGTGGCGGCGATGTTAGGGACGACAGATTAGGGGTTAATAATATTTAACTAATGTTTGCGAGGCGGGAGTGCGGCGTTTTAGGGGTTAATATGTTTATTATAGTGTCGGCGATGTCCGGAGCGGTAGATTAGGGGTTACAAAATATAATGTAGGTGGCTACGATGTCGGGGCGGCAGATTAGGGGTTAATAAGTGTAAGATTAGGGGTGTTTAGATTCGGGGTTCATGTTAGGGTGTTAGGTGTAAACATAAATTTTATTTCCCCATAGGAATCAATGGGGCTGCATTACTGAGTTTTACGCTGTTTTTTGGAAGGTGTTAGACTTTTTCTCAGCCGGCTCTCCCTGTTGATTCCTATGGGAAAATCGTGCACGAGCACGTATGACCAGCTCACCGCTGACTTAAGCAGCGCTGGTATTGAAGTGCGGTAAGGAGCACAATTTTGCTCAACGCCCACTTCTTGCCTAATAACGCCGGGTTTGTAAAAACCTGTAATACCAGCACTGTAGGTAAGTGAGCGGTGAGACAAAACTGCTCATTAGCACCGCACATCTCATAACGAAAATCTGGCCGTTGGTCTGTTGTCATCTACTTTACTGATATGATGGAACCATTTATCTGGTGACAGAATTTTCCCAGGTTAATGTATATTTGTTTTTTTGACTGTGAAACATCAGTCTGCTAGTGTAATCTAATTGCAGTTGCCTGCCTGCCAGCGTGTGTGCCAGGCCCACTTGCCCAGTGCCACCACTCATATCTGCTGTAACAGTAGTGTAAATTTTAAAAAAAAAAAAACTTTTTTGGACTGTGAAACATCAGTCTGCTTGTGTAATCTAATTGCAGTTGCCTGCCTGCCAGCGTGTGTGCCAGGCTCACAGCGTATACTGTGCCCACTTGCCCAGTGCCACCACTCATATCTTGTTTAATAATAGTGTAAGTGTACATTTAAAAAAATAAAAACTTTTTGGACTGTGAAACATCAGTCTGCTTTTTTGTGTCAGGCTCACAGAATATACTGTGCCCACTTGCCCAGTGCCACAACTCATATCTTGTTTAATAGTAGTGTAAGTGTACATTTAAAAACAAAAAAAACTTTTTGGACTGTGAAACATCAGTCTGCTTTTTTGTGTCAGGCTCACAGCATATATTGTGCCCACTTGCCCAGTGCCACCACTCATATCTTGTTTAATAGTAGTGTAAGTGTACATTTAAAAACAAAAAAAACTTTTTGGACTGTGAAACATCAGTCTGCTTTTTTGTGTCAGGCTCACAGCGTATACTGTGCCCACTTGCCCAGTGCCACCACTCATATCTTGTTTAATAGTAGTGTAAGTGTACATTTAAAAACAAAAAAAACTTTTGGACTGTGAAACATCAGTCTGCTTTTTTGTGTCAGGCTCACAGCGTATACTGTGCCCACTTGCCCAGTGCCACCACTCATATCTTGTTTAATAGTAGTGTAAGTGTACATTTAAAAAAATAAAAACTTTTTGGACTGTGAAACATCAGTCTGCTTTTTTGTGTCAGGCTCACAGCGTATACTGTGCCCACTTGCCCAGTGCCACCACTCATATCTTGTTTAATAGTAGTGTAAGTGTACATTTAAAAACAAAAAAAAAACTTTTTGGACTGTGAAACATCAGTCTGCTTTTTTGTGTCAGGCTCACAGCGTATACTGTGCCCACTTGCCCAGTGCCACCACTCATATCTTGTTTAATAGTAGTGTAAGTGTACATTTAAAAACAAAAAAAACTTTTTGGACTGTGAAACATCAGTCTGCTTTTTTATGTCAGGCTCACAGCTTATACTGGGCCCACTTGCCCAGTGCCACCACTCATATCTTGTTTAATAGTAGTGTAAGTGTACATTTAAAAACAAAAAAAACTTTTTGGACTGTGAAACTTCAGTCTGCTTTTTTGTGTCAGGCTCACAGCGTATACTGTGCCCACTTGCCCAGTGCCACCACTCATATCTTGTTTAATAGTAGTGTAAGTGTACATTTAAAAACAAAAAAAACTTTTTGGACTGTGAAACATCAGTCTGCTTTTTTGTGTCAGGCTCACAGCGTATACTGTGCCCACTTGCCCAGTGCCACCACTCATATCTTGTTTAATAGTAGTGTAAGTGTACATTTAAAAACAAAAAAAACTTTTTGGACTGTGAAACATCAGTCTGCTTTTTTATGTCAGGCTCACAGCTTATACTGGGCCCACTTGCCCAGTGCCACCACTCATATCTTGTTTAATAGTAGTGTAAGTGTACATTTAAAAAAATAAAAACTTTTTGGACTGTGAAACTTCAGTCTGCTTTTTTGTGTCAGGCTCACAGCGTATACTGTGCCCACTTGCCCAGTGCCACCACTCATATCTTGTTTAATAATAGTGTAAGTGTACATTTAAAAAAATAAAAACTTTTTGGACTGTTAAACATCAGTCTGCTTTTTTGTGTCAGGCTCACAGCGTATACTGTGCCCACTTGCCCAGTGCCACCACTCATATCTTGTTTAATAGTAGTGTAAGTGTACATTTAAAAACAAAAAAAACTTTTTGGACTGTGAAACATCAGTCTGCTTTTTTGTGTCAGACTCACAGCGTATACTGTGCCCACTTGCCCAGTGCGACCACTCATATCTAGTTTAATAGTAGTGTAAGTGTACATTTAAAAACAAAAAAAACTTTTTGGACTGTGAAACATCAGTCTGCTTTTTTATGTCAGGCTCACAGCTTATACTGGGCCCACTTGCCCAGTGCCACCACTCATATCTTGTTTAATAGTAGTGTAAGTGTACATTTAAAAACAAAAAAAACTTTTTGGACTGTGAAACTTCAGTCTGCTTTTTTGTGTCAGGCTCACAGCGTATACTGTGCCCACTTGCCCAGTGCCACCACTCATATCTTGTTTAATAGTAGTGTAAGTGTACATTTAAAAACAAAAAAAACTTTTTGGACTGTGAAACATCAGTCTGCTTTTTTGTGTCAGGCTCACAGCGTATACTGTGCCCACTTGGCCAGTGCCACCACTCATATCTTGTTTAATAGTAGTGTAAGTGTACATTTAAAAGCAAAAAAAAACTTTTTGGACTGTGAAACATCAGTCTGCTTTTTTATGTCAGGCTCACAGCTTATACTGGGCCCACTTGCCCAGTGCCACCACTCATATCTTGTTTAATAGTAGTGTAAGTGTACATTTAAAAAAATAAAAACTTTTTGGACTGTGAAACTTCAGTCTGCTTTTTTGTGTCAGGCTCACAGCGTATACTGTGCCCACTTGCCCAGTGTCACCACTCATATCTTGTTTAATAGTAGTGTAAGTGTACATTTAAAAACAAAAAAAACTTTTTGGACTGTGAAACATCAGTCTGCTTTTTTGTGTCAGGCTCACAGCGTATACTGTGCCCACTTGCCCAGTGCCACCACTCATATCTTGTTTAATAGTAGTGTAAGTGTACATTTAAAAAAAAATGACAGGCAGAGGCAGGCCACCCCGCAGGTGCCATCGTGGTCGTGGTGCTGTGATTCCCTTTGGCCCTAGAATAATGCCCAGTGTTCAGAGGCCACGTACCATGAACTCGAAAAGTTCTGAGGACATAGTTGACTTTTTAACACAGGACACCCAATCTTCTATAGCTTCCGCTCCGAACCTTGACGCACCATCCTCCTCCAGCTTATCTTCGGGCAGCACCTCTCAGGTTACCACTCTCCCGCCTGCCGCCACCACCAACACTAGTATCACAGCCGCTTCACTTGATCTGTCAGAGGAGTTATTTACACATCAGTTGGAAGAAATGAGTGATGTGCAACCATTATTGCCAGAGGATGTAGATAACAGGGATATGTCTCAGTCAGGCAGCATTACACACATGGACGTACGGTGTGATGATGATGATGTTGTACCCGCTGCGGGAGTTTGGTCTGTCACTGTGAAGCGGGCGTAACCCTTACACTACCTGATCGATACAACATCATACCTGATGTTTTAAAGCACGTTATTCCAAACAATTTAGGAATGTTAGGTGATTTATGCCCTTTATGGATTAAAACCAGACTCTGCATCAACTATGTAATTTTCCCTGGGAGTTTTGCCATGGATCCCCCTCCAGCATGCCACAGTCCAGGTGTTAGTACCCTTGAAACAACTTTCCCATCACTATTGTGGCCAGAAAGAGTCCCTGTGGGTTTTAAAATTTGCCTGCCCATTGAAGTCAATGGGGGTTCGACCGGTTCACCGGTTCGCAAATTTTTGCGGGAGTTCGCGTTCGCAATTTGCGAACCCAAATTTTTAGGTTCGCGAGATCACTAATTACTACATAAATCGGATGTTTTTTTAGCAAGTGAAGTTTAACATAACAAGTGTGACGTTTTCGGGGACAAACGTCTGAGGAAGGGGAGTGTGTCTCTGAAACGTCACGCTTGTTATATTAAACTTCACATGCTAAAAAGACCAGAGAGTGCCTTCTTATGTTCTATATATATATATATATATATATATATATATATATATATATATATATATATATACACACACACACACATACATACATACATATATATTTTTAAAGATGTATATGTAGGTATGTCTATGTTAAAGCCCTTTGCCTGCCTTTTTTTTCTAACACCTGAGATCTCATATATTTGAGCCTTTATAACTTTTGTGAGCAATATTTAATAATTATTATTAGATGGTGTTATTATGAGCATAACTATACTTTGTAATGTATTTTTTATGTCTTTTGTGCAACTTTTATGTTTCACGAAACAGTTAACCAGAGCTCTGAAATCACGGAAATCATTCTAGTATAAATCATGATTCCACTCAAGCGATCGCATTTACTTTCAACTTGTATTACGAGCGGTAAGTCCGACAAGCGCAAACCCCTTATCACTCGGGCGCAAATCTTCCCTGTCACAGGTTTACAGGCATGAAGCAAAGTATCAATGACGAAATCAGAAAAACCCTTCTGTCTTAAAACTAAGCGTTCAATCTCTGTTATCAAGTTTAGAGATTTAAGAAAGAATGGACCTTGAGACAGAAGGTTGTGACACAGAGGAAGTGGCCAGGGAGGACAACTGGATCTGCAAATCAATTACTGCAGGGACAAGCTGGATCAATCAGGATTACTGATGATACCTCCTGCATTATCCTGGCTATCACCCTTGGTAACAGAACATAGGTGAAAAAATGTGCGCCCGACAAAATAAACAGAGCTACTAGAGCATCTACAAACTCCGCCTGAGGATCCCTGGACCTCTCAAAATATCTGGGGAGATTTTTGTTCAAACGAAAAGCCATCGCCTCTACTTCCAGAAGATCCTAAAGTTCTACAATCTGCCTGAAAACCTCAAGATGAAGAGACCATTCCCATGAGGGAAGGGATTGACGACTGAGAAAGTCTGCTAATGCTAACCAATTGCTCACTCCTGGATTATGACCTGCAGAAATTATACAGGAATAGCAAAGAGCAATAAAATGAGGTACGCCTATACTTATATATATATATATAACATTTTTTAATCTTTTTCAAAAGTTACATTTCAATAAACTAGTTTATATATATATTTTTATAAGTTTAATTCTAAAATCCCTAGACGCTATTTTTTCTCAGCATGGTCCCATAGTAAATCAGAAGAGCTGTAATCTTTATATGGGCAAGCACAAGAAGGATGAGGCCAGTCCTGGAGAGCATAGATTATTTTTTCAAGGCATAGAAAGCATAAGGAGGAAAAAATGCCCCAACAGGAATTAAAAGGTGGAACTTTCTAGAAAAAAATATCATTTATGCCTACCGGATAAATTAATTTCTTTCATGGTGGTGAGAGTCCATGATCCATTACTCTAGGGAATTATACTTCTCGTCACTAGGAGGAGGCAAAGATCCCAAAACTTCAAGAGCCATTTAAACTCCTCCCACCTTATTGGAAACTAGTCTAGCCAAGCCAGAAAAGTATAAGGTAGGAAAAGAAAATAATAGCAACAAAAAGGAGCATGGAACAAAAGAGGTGCATACTCAAATTTCTGTCAGAAAAAAGCAATAGAATTTTTTTTTTGCGAGGGCTCCTGGATTCTCACCACCATGAAATAAATTAATTTATCATGTAATCATAAATTATATTTCCTTTTTTGATAAATATGGTGAGAGTCCACAATTCATTACTCCTGTGAAATAATACCCAAGGTGTGACATCCATAAGTAATCTGACTTATACTATTCTAAATACATAGGATGATTAGTTCCCTGACCCTGTTGCAAATTCAGAAATGGAACTATTACTCCCATAGATTCCAGATCTAAAATCAACTGTAAAAAGGCTTCTGCCTTTACATGTTTCTTTGAACCTGAGACAGAAGAAACCTTCTCCTGGGGGCCTTGATCCAAAACATATTTTGTGTTTTTGGGAAATAATGCTCAGAACCCATGTATCTTGAACAGAATGAAACCAAGCCCCCTGAAAAAGAAGTAATCTGCCCCCTACTAGAAGACCTGAATTGGGGGCTGCAACTTAATGCGTGCTTGGTAGTGGAAACAGGCTTCTTGGACTGTTGAGACCTGTTCCAATTTGTGTTGGGTTTTCAGGAAAAACTAGAAGAACCCTGTTTCTGGGAAGAGGAGCCAGAGAAGGACTTTTGGGTCTTAGATTGACAAATTAACTGAAAATGGTAAGAAGTTCTAGAAATACCCTTAGACTTCTTATCCTGTAGTAGAAAAGCTCCTTTCTCCCCAGTCACCATACAAATTATTACATCCAGACCAGACTGAAACAACACCTTCCTTTTAAAAAGAGGAGACAGAAGTCTGGATTAAGAAACCGTGTAAGTAGACCATTATTTTAACCACTAGGCCCTCTTAGTTAAAACTGTTAGAGCCATATGCTTAGCATTGATCTTACTAATATCAACAACTGCATCACAAATAAAACCATTAGCTGTTTTCATGAGTTTTAATTGATTAGAAAACTCTTCACCAGCAAATTCCTCAGAAAGCTGGTCAGAAAAAAACCCCTCACCCAATACTATTTGCAGGCCTAAAAAGAAAACTTGCTTGTTGAAAAGCCATTATATAAAAAGACTCAAATTAGGGTTTTTAAAAGAGGTACTATCCTCAAGAGGAATAGTAGTACGTTTAGTTAAAGTAGAAATAGGCCCAACCACTTTAGAAATAGTTTCCCAAAGTTCGAAATTAGAAGCAGGCAAGGGAAATGTCCATTCAAATCTTTGAGCTAAAATAAAAGGGATATGAGGCTTGGACCACTCTTTAGAAATGATCTCAGAGATAGCATTAGGAACTGGAAATACCCCTGGAGACTTAAAAATCAAATCCAGCTGCATAACAGACATCCTCAGAAAAATTAGAATCATGAACTCCTAAAGTGCATAACACTTTTCTTAAAAGAAGATGAAGGAGTTCAAGTTTAAACAAAATATAGGAAGACTAATTTTCTTGTTTAGAGACTGACTTTCGATCATCAGTAAAAACTTCACCCTAAGAAGATACATCAGAAGAAGCAGGACCTGGAATGTTCAGTTTAACAGATTTAGACTTAAATCAGTTAACTTGTAAAGGGATTATCAGAGACCACTTTTTTACGCTTGGAGGGGGCATGCCCTGGAGCAAAATCTGAAGAACTTCCCTGTGTATTGCAAAGATACCTTTAGAAACAACAGCAGCATTGGACTGATCAGAATGCATGAGATTATTATATTGCATTGCAAAGCTGAGCAGGGGGGATTATTAGATACACTTAATATTAGTAGGAAAGTGTTCAGAGGATCTAGCGTCAGAGGTACAAATTTTAACAGAAGAGGGGACATTATCAATTTGCTCTATAACGAATAATAGAATAAACAGACAAATAATGAAAAAAATGAAGATAAAGAAAATAATTTTGACATTACATTAAGGGCAGGATTAATAAAGTAACCTTACACCCAAATAAAACAGCTCTTGGAAGCAATGAAATATTACCCCCTCACCAGAGACTAAAGCAGGCTAAAGGAGAGTTAATAATCCATAGTGCATTGGATAAGAACTAACCCAAGCTGAACACACAGACATGCCCATAACAATAAGTCCGCAAAAAAGCGAAGGACGCTAAAAAATAAATGATGCTTACACATCATTAACATGCCAAAAAATGTTGCATTTATCAAGCCAGCATGTGAAAAACGTGCACACAAAGCTCATAAACTAAGTAACAAACTGATGCGTGAAAAAAATGACTCAAGCAAACAAACCAATGCATGAAAACATTGACACCCTCAAATAAACCAATGTGAAAAATTAAGAACTCAATGCACCTCAAGGCCTACCATAGGGTTAAAATAAGGTTCTTATAAGCCCATGTCTAAAATCTCTGACATAATAGTAACCAGGCTACGATATACCTATAAGTGAGATTTATTCTAATAGCCTATATGCTAAGCAGGTGCCAACAACAACCCTCATACTTACCTGATAGGCACCCACAGGGGTGGAACTACCATGCGGACTGGACTTACAATAAGCAGAATGAAATGCTTCTAGTAGAAAGCCAATCCCATGCTGTACACACAACAGCAGGGGATATATATGGAGTATAACGTTCACTTGACAGGAGGAGGCTAGGAAGGCTAGGTGTCAGGAGGCTAGTGAGGCTAGTGGCCGTGAGTATAATTTCCAGGAGTAATGGATCAGGGAATCTCACCAACTTTATGAAATAAAAGTGACAGAATAAAGAAAAGGACCAGGCAAATCAGGAGAGCTAGATAGACACACCAAAAAATAAATAAATGTAAAGTTGTGAACCAAAGGTCTTTATCATTTAAGGGTTTTAGACAGAGACTCTGTGTCTACCAATTAATAGATATCCTCTAATTTGATGATTATAAAATATATATTTAAAGAGACATGAAACCCAAATGTTTTCTTTCGTGATTCAGATAAAGGATACAGTTTTAAACAACTTTCCAATGTACTTCTATTATCAAATGTGTGTCATTGTGTAATTGTCTTAGTATATTTTGTTGATTGAGCATCAACGTAAACTGGGATCTAGCTGAACACATTGGTTGATCCAATGAAAATAGACATATTTGTGTATCCACCAATCAGCAGTTAGCTCCCAGTAGTGCATTGCTGCTCCTGAGTGTACCTTGGTATGCTTTTCAAAAAATTATAGCAAGACAACAAAGCAAATTAAAGGGACGTGAAACCCAAAATTTTTCTTTCATGATTTAGGTAGAACATTCCATTTTAAATAACATTCCAGTTTACTTCATTCTCTTGATATCATTTGTTGAAGGAGCAGCAATGCACTACTGGTTTCTAACTGAACACATGGGGGATCCAATGACAATCGGTATATATATATGCAGCCACCAATCAGCAGCTAGAACCTAGATTCTTTGCTGCTCCTGAGTTTACCTAGATAAACATTTCAGCAAAGAATAACAAGAGTAGGAAGCAAATTAAATAATAGAAGTAAATTGGAAAGTTGTTTAAAATTGTATGCTCAGTCTAAATCATGAATGTCTAATTTTGACTTTACTGTCCCTTTAAGATCTATCTGAATAATGAAAGTTTAATTTTGACTTTAGTGTCCTTTTAAATTAAAGGTCTTAGGCTTTCTTGGACAAACATACATTTTTAGGCCCAAAAAACTGAATTCTCAGATCAGTGGACATTTTATTGACAGTTAAGCAGAGAAAATAGAGAATGCTGTTATATTCCAGTTTCATTTATAGACCTTGTGAATATTGTGCCTCTAAGTGGTAGTAACCTAACTTAAATGATTTACTAATTGACAGGTTTAAACTATCTGTCATTTAAAATGATATTCAGGTTCTCTTCATTGTTTTTATTCATATACCCGGGGGAGCCAGGGGTCTTTTGCAATCTGTGCTAACGCAGGCATTAACTCTTTAATTTTTCTGTATAAAACGTATATTTTTGCAGACTATGCACGGTTACTAAATGGAAAGTGTAAACATTTTCTAAAACTAATTTGGTGTTTTTTTGTAATTATATAAGAGATAACTTGTAAATGTTTGAGACTCTAAACACTTTTATTATAGTTGCAAAGCTTTCTTATGTTGTAATATTTCACATTTTACTGCTTAAAGTGATTTTGCATAATGAAGCGATATAACAGTATAAGCTTGTAATTTAGCGTTGCCTGCAAAGAATTGTTTGGAGAAAGCATTGTCTTTGTATTGTTCTGATAAATGCTCTATAATGTATATGCAACCCTTATGGAGCAATAAAGCCCCAAGTTCAGATAGTGCTTATAATGTGTATATTATGCAGTGGTTATAATTGTTTTCCCCACAAAAGCTTCATGTTTTATTTATCACTAGAAGCTGTTTGTACTGATGTCTTTCTTAGATAGTTATTTTATTATTGGTGTTCGTGATTTCAAAAACTGATCTTTGCTTTCAACCAGTATCTGTACACAATTTTACTGGGCGTTGTGCTATGCAAATTAACATTTGTCAGATTTGTTTATTATATATCATGATCATTTCCTGAATAGACACAGCGCTGGCTCTATAATTGGACCAGGTGGGACCACAGGACCCAGACAGCACATAGGAAGAGCATATTCTGGATAATAGTGTTTTTAAAGAGAAATGAATCTTATACGATGCTCATCTGCTTGTTCACACATGAATTTTTAATCTGTTGAGCTTTAATCTCTGAGACAACTGACTCTGGTTGGGTTTAGTCTTTAGTGTGCAGAGAGTTGAGTGGAGTCACCATATTGTTCAACCCAGACAGCCCTGAATAGACAAATGTTTATCAGACTTTCAGAGGTGTCTCCAACATTACCTATACAGGTGTGCAATTAGCAGTGGGTGAACAACATTAGTAGGAGTTACACACATGCTACAGTTTTACTAATTTGAAACACTTCTACTTTAGAATTTTTCAGGCACAAATATTTAAACATGTTTAATCTCTTTCGTGCACATGATATAAATTCTCTAATTACAATATCACTTTACAAATGGAGAAATTAGAGGTGGCATTAGTTTTCTCTTAAAGGGCCTGATGTTCCAAGCATATAGGTATCCGCATCACAATCAAGATTGCAGGTGAAATGTTCTAAAGGGATGAAATCATTATTACAAGACAGTCTCACCAAGAGGCATTTTACTATACTTCAATGTGGGAGGAGATGGTTTGCTGGCAGCATCAGTATCTACAGCGAAGGTGGAATGTAACGATCCCTTTAGACAGTATTGAATGGCATTGTAATGAACATCTGGTAACAGAAACTGAACCACTTTGTTACAATACAATTGTAAAACTAGCACTTGAATAATAAACATATATAATTCAGACCATTATGGGTATATTGTACATGTATATAGAGTGTTATATATATATCACAGATTCTGGATTTGGAATATAATTTATAGAAGGGAAACATTACCAAATAATCTGTAGGTACAACACAAAATAAAGAAAAAATAGATGGAAGTCAAACTTAAAAAGTCATTGAATTGTGGAAATAGAGCAGAGGTAAGGCATTGCTGAGTTATGCTTCCTTGTCTTTGTCACAAAAGTACTTCTTGGTAAATTAAAAGGACAGTCTACTTGAAAAAGATAGATAATCCCTTTTTTACCCATTCCCTAGTTTTGCATAACCAACACTGTTATAATAATATATTTTTGATACACATGGAACTTGTAGCTCATAGAGTTACCAGCTATCCAGTATTCAACCAGACAGTCCAGTATTTTGGCAGGATGTCCAGTAAAATCTAAACAAATATATAAATATAATTTGTGTGTTTATTAGTGTTATTTGTTTCTTTTTCATTAGGAACTTTAGGTGCCAAAAAAGGGGCAGTCAATACAAGAGCATGGCAGGGAGTCTGAGATTGTCTTACAAATGAGTGATATACAGGGGGTCTGACCATTCATGTGTAAAACTTTCCATGTCCAATCATGACAGAGCATCAATAAATGATTGGTGTAGGCCAGCAAGTCGGGCATTAAATCCCAAACAGGTTTATTCAATCCACTGTTAAAGGGACACTAAACACAATTTTTTTATTTAATGATTCAGATAGAGCATGCAATTTTACGCAACTTTCTAATTTACTGCTATTATCATTCTCTTGGTATCTTTATTTTAAAACCAGGAATGTAAAGCTTAGGAGACGGCCCATTTTAGGTTCAGCACCTGGTTAGCGTTTGCTTATTGGTGGCTACATATAGCATGGAAATTGACTGTTCTCTAAAACCGGGCTGGGTACACAACCTATGACCCCGCAAGATTTACAGCCCTAGGTGCTCACCATAACTCACAAATGGCTGCACAACTTTCAGGGACTCAGTGCAGTCCATTTCCCTGTGCCAGTATTTTTATGTGTTGTGTTAATAATTTTGTTTTGTAATTTTCCCTATGGGCTAACAACCTAAGTCCCTAAAGCTGTGCTACTGTGGTAGTGGTATTTCACACCCACTCTGGCATTAACTCTGCTAGAAGTAAGATTCTTGTGTGTGTCAAGTAGCAGTCATATTACAAATTGAAATTAAAAAGTTTTCGCACTAGTGATAACTCGATGCGTACAAAAAGCCCAACTTGGAATATGTATTCTGCCATAGACTTCAATGGAAGGTGAAACGGAAAAAAAAACTAACACCCAAGTAATGCAAACCTGATCATTTTTTTTTTATGTGCGTTAAAGGGACAGTCTAGGCCAAAATAAACTTTCATGATTCAGATAGGGCATGTAATTTTAAACAATTTTCCAATTTACTTTTATCACCAATTTTGCTTTGTTCTCTTTGTATTCTTAGTTGAAAGCTTAACCTAGGAGGTTCATATGCTAATTTCTTAGACCTTGAAGCCCACCTCTTTTCAGATTGCATTTTAACAGTTTTTCACCACTAGAAGTTGTTCACGTATTTCATATAGATAACACTGTGCTCGTGCACGTGAAGTAATCTGGGAGCAGGCACTGATTGGCTAGACTGCAAGTCTGTCAAAAGAACTGAAAAAAGGGGCAGTTTGCAGAGGCTTAGATACAAGATAATCACAGAGGTTAAAAGTATATTATTATAACTGTGTTGGTTATGCAAAACTGGGAAATGGGTAATAAAGGGATTATCTATCTTTTAAAACAATAACAATTCTGGTGTAGACTGTCCCTTTAACTCAACATGAAAAATTAATATTTCACAATCCAATGTTCTTCACATAAAAGGATAAGTTATGTTTATTCTTAAATACATATATGATGTTTTTGGTACAATATATATCTATATACATATTTATTTATATATATATATATATATATATATATATATATATAAAGATATATAGTAATATCTATTTAAATATACTAAGAACATATTCCCCTATATGAATAACATTGGAATGTGATTTTTTTGCAGTAAATACACAGTATAACTCTTTATTAAATATGAAAATTGCATAAATATGATTTTTCATGTTTTCATCTACTTGACAGCAAAGAGCTCCTATGCACTTTTATATATGTTTTTATATGTGTGCATATGTATATGTGTTTATATGTGTGTATATATATATATGTCTGTAAATACATTTATAAACACATAAATACATATTTAGACATGTATAAGCATATGTATGTATCTCTATGTTGAAGGAACATAAAACCCCCATTTTCTTTCATGATTCATATATAAAATACAATTTATTTTTTTCCTATTTTCACATTTGCTTTGTTCTCTTGTTAGCTAGGCAGCGTGCACATCTACATGACCAGACATAGTGCTGCCATCTAGTGTTCTTGCTCATGTATAACATTGTTGTAAAACTGCTGCCATATCCTGTAGTACTTGAGACACCTGCACACTCTTGAACTTACCGTTCCTGCTTTTCCACAAAATATAACAAGAAAACATAGAAAATGTGATAATAGAAGTAAATTGGAAAGTTGTTTAAAATTGTATATTCTATCTGAATCATGATAATAAAATATTGGCTTTCATGTCCCTTATTTTTTCTAACACCTGCAACTTCATATCTTTGAGCCCTTATAACTTTTAATGCAATATTTTTTTTAAATAATTTTATTAGATAGTGTTATTATGAGTATAACTGTACTTTTAAAAGTATTTTTAATCTGTTTTTTTGCAACGTTTTAGTTGAGCGTAACAATTAACCAGAGCTCTGAAGTCGCGCTATCCCAAGGCTTGAGCGAATGAATTTACTTTCAACCTATAATTTGCATGCTACTTCTAACGCACGCAAAGAGCTGCGATTAACCCCTTTTAGCTTGCGCGCAACAGTTAGCGCGCCACTCGTAATCTAGTCTATATTTGTAGACTCTGTTCTATCTTACCCCACAGTTAAAATGTGATGTCAGAAGTTTAAGCTGAGAACAGTGTCATGTGAAAATGCCTCTTGCTCCAGTCACCCAACAACAGCTGCCACGGAATAAATCATTGATAAAATTCATGATTTGGTGATGGGTGACTGAAGATTGGCAATACTCAAAATAGGTGAGTGTTATATGGCACAATACAGTCAGTTTTATTGAATGTTTTGTTCATGAGAAAATAGCACAATAGGAATTGCAAATATTGACAGCAGACCAGTAATGGTAGATGGTGAGTTCACAAGAACGTGTGACAAGAATTAAAGGGAAATTTATTACTTTGATCTTGAGACAAAGGCACAAAGCAAGTAGTGTAAGTACCATGGCTCTCCTCTTCTTTGGACATTTGGTGTCCAATCAAGTGCTTTCTAGGTTATGCTTTGGGATGCAGAGGAACTGTTGATGATTGGCTTCCTGGAGCATGGAGAGAACAGGCTTTGCACACCAGTGACTATAACCTGTTCTTATGTTTGTAGGATCACTTGTGACGATCAGGTTTGGCAGCTGTTGATGCAGTGGCGTCACTAGGGGTGCGGGGGGTGCAGGCCGCACCAGGGTGACACCCTCCAGGGGGTGACACCACCAAAAAAAAAAGAAAAAGATTCTTATTTAATTTTATTGAAATTCAAAGAAATACAATGTAGAGATGCATAGATATTTATATTAGAGGGGCCAGCATTTGTGAACATTAGTGGGACTGGGGAAGTTGTAGACACTTCATTTTTTTGCCCCTTGAGCCAGAGCTGCAATTTCCACAAATTGTTTTCCCGGCTGCTTTTGCTTGTTTGTACTTTGCTCCTCCTCTGCCCAGTTTCACTATGAATGTTGTGGGCGTGCCGTGGGGCTTGCAAAGTTGCGCTGCTAGCCTAAACCTGCTTGCCTATCTGTGCTCAGTGACGTGTGGAGCAGTGGAGTCACTCACTGCTGTGCTGTCTCTCTAAACGGGAATTGGGAAATCATAAGGGGGATGCCTGGCACCTGACCGCATGACTGTCTGACACTGTCTCTAAAGTGAAGGAGACACGTATGATGCCCACCAGACCGGTACGGTTACAGGACACTAAGTGCACACTGAAGAGGTAGGAGGGTAAGGCGGACGGGGGTCTGGGGGTGGGCAGAGAGCAGAGGTGCTTGGCCATAAGAAGCGGTAGGCACGCGGCCCGGGGCTGTGCACTGACAGACTTGGAACAGAGTCAGAGAGCATAATTTTCATAGTTTGCTCGCCTAAACCTTTTCTTTAGTGATTTATTTTTAGAGTGCTCTGTTTATCTTTCATTTGATGCTCTGCTGAGCCAGGGAGCAGCTCTAGGCATGAGATTTATAATTAATGCAGTGCAGTTTACATATTTTGTATGTGTGTGTCTGAGTGTTTTTGTGTGTGTGTGTCTGAGTGCTTTTGTGTGTGTGTCTGAGTGCTTTTGTGTGTGTGTCTGAGTGCTTTTGTGTGTGTGTCTGAGTGCTTTTGTGTGTGTGTCTGAGTGTTTCTGTGTGTGTGTCTAAGTGTTTGTGTGTGTGCCCGAGTGTTTTTGTGTGTGTGTGTGTCTAAGTGTTTGTGTGTGTGCCTGAGTGTTTGTGTGTGTGTGTGTCAGAGTGTTTTTGTATGTGTCTGAGTGTGTTTCTAAGTGTGTCTGAGTGTGTCGGAGTGTTTGTATGTGTGTGTGCATGTGTTTTTGTGTTTGTGTGTGTCTGCTTTCTGGGGGGAGGGGGGGTGACACCATAAGTTACCGCACCGGGTGACACCAACCCTAGTGACTCCACTGTGTTGATGAGTGGCTGGACAGTCAGGCACAAATATTTTTATATTTTTTTTGAACAGCATAAAAATGTTGCAACATTGTTTGCAGAAGTGCAATGAGCTGACTGGAAATTATGCTGAAAAGTAAAATAATAATATTTCATGGGTTTAACTGTTTTCTCTCTATCACAAGATAAAACATATAGACCTAGATTACATGTGTAGTGTAAAAATGGTAACGATGTAGCTAGAGCGCAGTCCAAAGCTCTTCCGTTTTTACCTCCAAGTTCAAACTAAAAATTAGTTCTCAAGCAAAAGCCTAGGGCGCCCTAACATCTGGAGGTCATATAGTATAGTTGCGCTAAATCCCTCACATAATAAACTTCTATAAGGGAACACTGAAAAACTCAGGTCCTAGCTATCGCTAGAGTGCTAACACAAAGGTGCTCTAAAACAAAGGAGAAATAGTGTAATTCATCAAAGTTTTATTCTATGCTTTTAAATGTATGTGTGTGTGTATATATATATATATATATATATATATATATATATATATATATATAGACAATTGATCTTGAGACAAAGGCACAAAGCAAGTAGTGTAAGCACCATGGCTCTCCTCTTCTTTGGACATTTGGTGTCCAATCAAGTGCTTTCTAGGTTATGCTTTGGGATGCAGAGGAACTGTTGATGATTGGCTTCCTGGAGCATGGAGAGAACAGGCCTTGCACACCAGTGACTATAACCTGTTCTTATGTTTGTAGGATCACTTGTGACGATCAGGTTTGGCAGCTGTTGATGCAGTGGCGTCACTAGGGGTGCGGGGGGTGCAGGCCGCACCAGGGTGACACCCTCCAGGGGGTGACACCACCAAAAAAAAATAAAAAAAAAATTCTTATTTTATTTAATTTTATTGAAATTCAAAGAAATACAATGTAGAGATGCATAGATATTTATATTAGAGGGGCCAGCATTTGTGAACATTAGTGGGACTGGGGAAGTTGTAGACACTTCATTTTTTTGCCCCTTGAGCCAGCGCTGCAATTTCCACAAATAGTTTTCCCGGCTGCTTTTGCTTGTTTGTACTTTGCTCCTCCTCTGCCCAGTTTCACTATGAATGTTGTGGGCGTGCCGTGGGGCTTGCAAAGTTGCGCTGCTAGCCTAAACCTGCTTGCCTATCTGTGCTCAGTGACGTGTGGAGCAGTGGAGTCACTCACTGCTGTGCTGTCTCTCTAAACGGGAATTGGGAAATCATAAGGGGGGTGCCTGGCACCTGACCGCATGACTGTCTGACACTGTCTCTAAAGTGAAGGAGACACGTATGATGCCCACCAGACCGGTACGGTTACAGGACACTAAGTGCACACTGAAGAGGTAGGAGGGTAAGGCGGACGGGGGTCTGGGGGTGGGCAGAGAGCAGAGGTGCTTGGCCATAAGAAGCGGTAGGCACGCGGCCCGGGGCTGTGCACTGACAGACTTGGAACAGAGTCAGAGAGCAGAATTTTCATAGTTTGCTCGCCTAAACCTTTTCTTTAGTGATTTATTTTTAGAGTGCTCTGTTTATCTTTCATTTGATGCTCTGCTGAGCCAGGGAGCAGCTCTAGGCATGAGATTTATAATTAATGCAGTGCAGTTTACATATTTTGTATGTGTGTGTCTGAGTGTTTTTGTTTGTGTGTGTCTGAATGCTTTTGTGTGTGTGTCTCAGTGTTTCTGTGTGTGTGTCTGAGTGTTTTTGTCTGTGTGTGTGTCTGAGTGTTTGTGTGTGTGCCCGAGTGTTTTTGTGTGTGTGTGTGTCTGAGCGCTTTTGTGTGTGTGTGTCTAAGTGTTTCTGTGTGTGTGCCTGAGTGTTTTTGTGTGTGTGCCTGAGTGTTTTTTGTGTGTGTGCCTGAGTGTTTGTGTGTGTGTGTGTCAGAGTGTTTTTGTATGTGTCAGAGTGTGTTTCTAAGTGTGTCTGAGTGTGTCGGAGTGTTTGTATGTGTGTGTGCATGTGTTTTTGTGTTTGTGTGTGTCTGCTTTCTGGGGGGAGGGGGGGTGACACCATAAGTTACCGCACCGGGTGACACCAACCCTAGTGACTCAGAGAGCAGAATTTTCATAGTTTGCTCGCCTAAACCTTTTCTTTAGTGATTTATTTTTAGAGTGCTCTGTTTATCTTTCATTTGATGCTCTGCTGAGCCAGGGAGCAGCTCTAGGCATGAGATTTATAATTAATGTATGTGTGTGTCTGAGTGTTTTTGTGTGTGTGTGTCTGAGTGCTTTTGTGTGTGTGTCTGAGTGTTTTTGTCTGTGTGTGTGTCTGAGTGTTTTTGTCTGTGTGTGTGTCTGAGTGCTTTTGTGTGTGTGTGTCTAAGTGTTTCTGTGTGTGTGCCTGAGTGTTTTTGTGTGTGTATGTCTGAGTGCTTTTGTGTGTGTGTCTGAGTGCTTTTGTGTGTGTGTCTGAGTGCTTTTGTGTGTGTGTCTGAGAGTTTCTGTGTGTGTGTCTGAGTGTTTTTGTCTGTGTGTGTGTCTGAGTGCTTTTGTGTGTGTGTGTGTGTCTAAGTGTTTGTGTGTGTGCCCGAGTGTTTTTTGTGTGTGTGTCTGAGCGTTTTTGTGTGTGTGTGTGTCTAAGTGTTTGTGTGTGTGCCTGAGTGTTTTTGTGTGTGTGTGTCTAAGTGTTTGTGTGTGTGTGTCTGAGTGCTTTTGTGTGTGTGTGTCTGAGTGCTTTTGTGTGTGTGTGTCTGAGTGTTTCTGTGTGTGTGTCTGAGTGTTTCTGTGTGTGTGTCTGAGTGCTTTTGTGTGTGTGTCTGAGTGCTTTTGTGTGTGTGTCTGAGTGTTTCTGTGTGTGTGTGTCTGAGTGCTTTTGTGTGTGTGTGTCTAAGTGTTTGTGTGTGTGCCCGAGTGTTTTTTGTGTGTGTGTGTCTGAGCGCTTTTGTGTGTGTGTGTCTAAGTGTTTCTGTGTGTGTGCCTGAGTGTTTTTGTGTGTGTGTCTAAGTGTTTGTGTGTGTGCCTGAGTGTTTTTGTGTGTGTGTGTCAGAGTGTTTTTGTGTGTGTCTGAGTGTGTTTCTAAGTGTGTCTGAGTGTGTCGGAGTGTTTGTATGTGTGTGTGCCTGTATTTTTGTGTTTGTGTGTGTCTGCTTTCTGGGGGGAGGGGGGGTGACACCATAAGTTACCGCACCGGGTGACACCAACCCTAGTGACTCCACTGTGTTGATGAGTGGCTGGACAGTCAGGCACAAATATTTTTATATTTTTTTCGAACAGCATAAACATGTTGCAACATTGTTTGCAGAAGTGCAATGAGCTGACTGGAAATTATGCTGAAAAGTAAAATAATAATATTTAATGGGTTTAAGTGTTTTCTCTCTATCACAAGATAAAACATATAGGCCTTGATTACATGTGTAGTGTAAAAATGGTAACGATGTAGCTAGAGCGCAGTCCAAAGCTCTTCCATTTTTACCTCCAAGTTCAAACTAAAAATTAGTGCTCAAGCAAAAGCCTAGGGCACCCTAACATCTGGAGGTCATATAGTATAGTTGCGCTAAATCCCTCACATAATAAACTTCTATAAACAATAGCAAGTGGTGAAGGATCCAAACGGATGGGTTCCAAATCCAGCAAAAACTTCACACAGCAGGCACAGCAGGAATATATAATCCGTTTAATGTGTAAATAACCAAACGTTTCAGCACTCACATGGGCTTTTGTCAATGGTAAACATAAGCCAGGACAGACATAACACATACTGCTACCCTCCACCTTTAAATACCAACCTCCCTTAAGTCATAGCCAATCAGGACACCCGAGCGGTACACACCCACAAGTAACGAGCAACTGCAAACAGCTGTAAAGACAAGACACAACACCTGGGAACGGATCAGCCTGCTCAACCCCTAGCTTGTCATGCATAGACAAATGAGTCAAGCTCATTACTGTGTAAAGCAAGCACACACGTGAAATGTGGGCAGTACCACAATCGGCGAATACTGACAGGGGCCAATATGACAGCAGCCATAAACACCCAAAACATCTAAAGTGTAAATAAAGAGAACATAGTTACAGGGGCTTAATTCAACATAATAATATAAATCTAGAAGTGCGGGAAGCACCCTCTATACTCATAGGTATCAAGGTGACAGACCCACAAAGATTGATCGTACCCCAGCATATCAACAAACGATAGATGCAAGAACATAGTGTGTATAACATAATACATATCAACTATGCTAAGGGACCAATACCGGCCACATTATTAGCAGGGGAGTTAGAAAAGATACATCATATAACAAACAGACACGGATGAAAATCTTCATCTGGTCTTATAGAAGCAGCCAAAGTCAATGTTTGTGTTTAGTCCACGGGGGGTAACCGTGTCAAGGTTGAATATCCAACGTGCTTCCAGTTGTAGTAGTCTCTGTCCTCTGTCACCCCCCTGTTAGAGCGGGGTACATGATCAATCAGGATGGTGCGAAGTGATGCAATTGAGTGTCCAGCATTGAGAAAATGACGTGCCATCGGCTGGTCCGAACGTCCTTTGTCAAGAGCCTGCCGTATAGCAGATTTACGGTTAGCAAATCTTTCCCTGAAGGATGTCACCGTCTTTCCAATATAATACATGGAGCACGGGCAGATAATGGCGTAAATGACAAAGTCAGACGTACATGTGAGCCTGTGGTTAATCTTAAACCGCTTGTTGGTGTGCGGTGTTGGAATGAATTCCCAATGATGAGGCTATTGCATGTCACACAGTCGCCACACCTATAACATCCCGGGTTACCCTTGGGTAGCCAACCTTGTCTTGCATAACAATGCACGGTATCATTCAGTACTAGCAAATCTCGTAGATTGCTAGCCCTCTTGTACACCATCCGTGGTGTTGGTGCATCTGAAAATGGTAGGCTGGAATCCTTGGACAGCATCAGCCAACTCTTCAAGTTGTGATACTTTGCATATGTCATCCGTATTGTTGCGGACCACCCACAGGAGCTGCGAGGAACTCACCCCATCTTTTTGGAACCTAGGATGAAAGCTGTTGTAATGGAGTGTAGAGTTCCTGTCAGTCTCTTTCTTATATAGGGTGGTATGTAGTGTACTTATACCCTCCGTCTCAACTTTAAAAATCTTTAAGTCAAGGAAATGTATACAGTCAGTGCATTGTTCCATTTTGAACCGAATAGTAGAGTCGAGTGTATTGAGATCATTCATCCATTCAGTCAGAGAGACAGGAGTACTACTCCAAAACAAAAACACATCGTCTATGTACCGAGGATAAAATTTGAGTGGCAACTGTTTCGAAAAAATATATTGTTGCTCATACATAGCCATGTAAATGTTGGCGTAGGATGGGGCCATATTAGACCCCAGAGCTGTACCCATGGTTTGAAGGTAGAAAGACTCTTCAAAACGAAAAAAGTTTTTTTCAAAACAGAATTCTATAAGATGTAGTAGGAACTCAATAGGGGCCCACATAGTGGGTGTTGTTAATAAGGGCTTGTCTAATCATGGCTATCCCCTGTGCATGGGGAATGACCGTATACAAACTCACCACGTCCATGGTTACCAAAATGTCAGTGGGGTTAATATCCTCAATATTTCTCAACAAGTTAATCAATTCAAATGAATCTTTAAGATGCGCTTGGGTAATCTGAACCACAGGCTGTAAATAAAAATCTACAAATTCAGCCAGCGGCTGTAATAATGACCCCCTTGCAGACACAATGCAGGGGGTTTATCCAATGACTTGTGGATTTTGGGGAGCAAGTACAAAATCTGGCAAATCAGGTAATCCACAGTAAGGTAACCTAGTGCATCCTCATCAATGACACTAGCTTGATAAGCCAAATTAAGAAATTCATCAATCTCTTTTTTGTACATTCCAGTGGGATTCATGTGAAGTTTACAGTAGGTAGTGGTATCAAGTAATTGTCTCATAGCCTCAGTTTATATTGGGAGTAATCCAAAATTACGGTAGCTCCTCCCTTATCCACAGGCCTAATCACTATGCCACTATCAGTTGACAGAGACTTAATAACAAGTCTTTCATCTTTAGTAAGATTATCCCTATAACGTGGTAGGGATTGGTGTAGCTCTGAGATGGTAGAAGTACAAATGTGGTGGAATATTTTAATAGATGAGTGTGTATTGGGAGGTTCAAAGGTGCTTGCAGCCTTAAAAGGTTTATGTGAATATTCACCTTTATCCTTAAAAAAATCTCTAAGTTTAAGTTGTCTTTGAAAACATCCCATATCCACACACATATCAAATAGATCACACTTGGGGGTAGGTACAAAGGATAAGCCTTTGTTGAGTACACTAATATCGTCAGTAGTAAGAGGGTGTGAACTGAGGTTATACACTATTGTTTCGTTTTCTTTTGATTCTTTCTTTTGGTGGCCCCTCCCCCTCCTGAGGCGTCTGCCTCTGGAGCCTGGGATAAAGGGGGCTTTTGAGAGGATCGAGTATTAACCTAACTAGCTATAGGGTTCTGTATGGTCTGAGTGTCCCTTCAGAAGAGTCACCCCCACTACTATCAACCGTGGAGAAATTGACCCTTCTGGCCTTGTTAAATGGTTGTTTCCTTCGTCCTACCCAGGGATTATTATCTCTGCCAAAGAGCCAACTATACACTTTTTTATCCCTGTAATCGTTCTCTACAGTTGTGAATTTTTTGTTTTTAAAAGCTAGCAGGTCATGTTTATATTTGTCGACTTGTGTACGTAATTTAGTGATCCAGTCAGTGGATGTATTTGTGGTCAGAATTGTCAAAAGTGTGTCCTTAACAGGACTGTCACTGGGTCTGTCACCTTGATACCTATGAGTATAGAGGGTGTCACCCTCACTTCTAGATTTATATTATTATGTTGAATTAAGCCCCTGTAACTATGTTCTCTTTATTTACACTTTAATTGTTTTGGGTGTTTATGGCTGCTGTCATATTGGCCCCTGTCAGTATTCGCCGCTTGTGGTACCGCCCACATTTCATGTGTGTGCTTGCTTTACACAGTAATGAGCTTGACTCATTTGTCTATGCATGACAAGCTAGGGGTTGAGCAGGCTGATCCGTTCCCAGGTGTTGTGTCTTGTCTCTACAGCTGTTTGCAGTTGCTCGTTACTTGTGGGTGTGTACCGCTCAGGGCGTCCTGATTGGCTATGACTTAAGGGAGGTTGGTATTTAAAGGTGGAGGGTAGCAGTATGTGTTATGTCTGTCCTGGCTTATGTTTACCATTGACAAAAGCCCATGTGAGGGCTGAAACGTTTCGTTATTTACACATTAAACGGATTATATATTCCTGCTGTGCCTGCTGTGTGAAGTTTTTGCTGGATAGGGAACTCATCCGTTTGGATCCTTCACCACTTGCTATTATATATATATTTATATTAAAAAAACAAAAGAATTTAATGAGAAAATACCCTTAATCCAGCACTACTCATATGCCAAAATTTTACATTTATCTCAGGTGAAGAGTGCATCACAAAAATAAATGCAGACAAAAGCGGTTTGCACTAATTCAACAAACTTTTATTTAGTGTGATACAAACATTAATGCATCATCTACCTAAACCGGTGTATATCAGCAACACTTCAATTTTGGACACCAAACAAAAAAAATGTTACAGTTGCAACTGTGTTTCTGTCATAGTTCATAAATATAATGAAGCCGGCTTTAAATTCTTTGCATGCATAATGTAGTCACAAATAATCTCGTTTGTATAGAGAAGATATTGAAAGTATGTAGCTTAAGCTTGTTGGTTAGTCGCCAAGCAGCTATAAAGTGATTACAAAGTGCATAGATTCGGTAAAACGAATAGCCAGTCCGTTTTTCAACAAATGAGAGACAGAGAGCACAGTCAGTTAAGGTGGAGCAGTACTTCCCCTTACCTTTACCTTCACAGTGGTATAATTTATACGAGCTCACCTCCGTCACAAAGTTCAACTGAAGTATAAAGCAATTTAACCATTTCCTCCGCTGCAGAGGTCACTGTCATACAATACCCTGCTTCTCCGGATAGACTTGCGGCTCCGCTTTGTGGCATGGGACCAGGCCCCTCAGGTCTAGGATACATCTTCCTTCTCGGGGGTAAACCGCTTCCAACATGATCAAACAAACACCATGCTGACAGAGCTAAGGTGGGCGTGGACATCAAAGCATCAAAGCGACACGTGTTTCACCCAAAGCACTCATCCTATTGGGCCTCGTCAGGCATGTAATTACTGCATGTTACATCTAAGCTATTTATCAGATGCCGTGTTAAATGGTTAACCCGTTCAGTGTCATAAATACATGAAATGTCAAATACCATTCAAAATATATTATATATAATTAGTGCATTCATGGCTGGCCCAGAGTTACAAAAATCACAATGGACTAAAGTTACAAGACAAGCTAAAAATATATTCATACACAGAGGAGCCTGTTTAAACGAAAAGCTCAAAATTTAAAGGGAAAGCATTCCCAAATTATGCTTTAGTCACTACAGCTACAATTTTCATGTAAGGTGGAAAGATCCTTGTAAACATTACAGAGTTTAGGTAGATGATGCATTAATGTTTGTATCACACTAAATAAAAGTTTGTTGAATTAGTGCAAACCGCTTTTGTCTGCATTTATTTTTGTGATGCACTCTTCACCTGAGATAAATGTAAAATTTTGGCTTATGAGTAGTGCTGGATTAAGGGTATTTTCTCGTTAAATTCTTTTGTTTTTTTAATGTTTTGCTGACCATTACCCCCTTTGCACCAGATTTGCAACAGGCATTTTTTGCATCTCTGATACTCGGCCTCCCCACTATTTCCCAACTACAGCTGGTACTAATGTTTAATTATTGATGGTAGACTTCAATGTCTTTTCTTTTGCGCCATGCTGATATTGGGAAATATTAACCTCAGGTGATTTGAGTGCATTTCGAATTTTGGGTGCAGTACTTAAGTGGTGACATGGCTGGCCTTAGTGAAAGTGAATGGGAATATGATCTAGATGAGAACTTTGCTTTAGAAACTACTACACCATCAGTAAATCAAGGTAGTAATATTTTCCATGACTTTAAAACTTTTAAACAGAATTCCATAAAGCATTTAAGATTAAAATGGGAAATTAGCAGCCTAAATAGATATCTGGATAATAAAATGATTCCCAGAGGTCTTAGACTGCGTAAAAAACCTTGTACAAATCTTGTTAATCCATTATTAGAAAACTTTAAAAATGAATAGGAAAAATGTTTGACTGATTGCTCTTTTGGTTTAATGAGATTGATTATTAAAGAAAGTGAAATAAAACTATTGAAAGTGCAAAACGACCTGGATGAATCCTCCAATAATCTAAAGCAATGGGAGTCTAATAAAGATTATAACCGTCTGAATGAGGAAGTTAGAATTAAGAAAAATGCAGGAAGAGACTAAGTCAAGGAAGAGAAGAAATTCCTTATAGACAGACTAGATTATATGGAAGATAAAGTTTATGACTTTACAAACAAAGAATTTTCCTCAACTTCAGACTCAGATAGATCATATTCTGAAAGAGAAAATTTCAATCAAACAAGAGGATCTAGGTTTAGACGTAGAGGCCGTTTTTTAGGGAGGAGGAGAACAGAGGTGAAGGAGAAATTTGACAGGAAAAGAGGATACTATCAAAAAAACTTACCCATTGAGGAGTCAACAGAACAAAAATCATTAAATCTCTCCATAACGCCCCCTGATCTCAAAGTTGTGAACTTATCTTCTAAATCACTAAGTGATGTACAAGTGCAAGTGTTATCAAAAGGGCTAACGTTTTGTCCATCAAACAAAGTTGATAAATTCACAATTATGAAAGATGTTAACTTATTTGCACGCAAGGTAATTCTAAAAAAGTCTTTTTCACAAGTAACACCTTCCAGTAATTTGGACATGCAAGAAAGACAATCTTTGGAGGATTTAGAAATGTTATTTAGTGAGTCATCTGATAATGACATGCAAGGGTCTCAATCACATATAGGCTTTAGTCCATTTAAACCTGTCTACTTTTATGCCAGCACTTTAAACTGCTTCCACTGTATTGAACTTTGTGAAGTTAGTTGAACAAGATATAAAGGCACTGAATGTCAATTTTCCAGTAAAAGATAATATGACAGGGAACCAGAGACAGGCCCTACATGAGTTAGCTACTAACCCCACGCTGATAATAAAACCTTCTGATAAGGGTGGCAACGTGGTAGTACAGGACTCCAAAGATTATAAAAGTGAATGTTTGAGACAACTATCATATAGCTCAAACTACAAAAAATTACCTTGTGATCCAACTGTTGAATTTCAAATAGACCTTGATAACACTTTAAATGATGCTTGGTTAACTGGTATTATTAATTCCAATGAGTTGGAATTTTTGAAAGTTAAATTTCCTAAAATTTCAACCTTTTATACTATACCGAAGTTGCACAAGAACAAAATTCCACCCCCTGGCCGGCCTATTGGTTCGGGCCAGGGAGGATTACTTGAAAATGTTGCCAAATATGTTGATTGGAATTTGAGACCATTTCTTTCCTCAATCCCCTCTTTTGTTAAAGACACTACTGAGGTTTTACACAAGTTGGATGGAATTGTTCTCTCTGATTCTACTTTATTAGTAACAATAGATGTTGAGGCGCTATATTCCTCAATCCCTCACCAACTGGAGATTGAAGCTTCCCTATTTTACTTAAAACAAAGAGGTAGTAGATATAACAATCATACAATGTTTGTAATTGATTTATTACGTTTCGTTCTGGAGCATAACTACTTTAAATTTGATGGCAAATTTTATAGGCAGATATTGGGAACAGCGATGGGGGCATGTTGTGCACCAACTTATGCATGCCTATATTTTGGAAAATGGGAACTTGACTCAGTTTTGGATGCACCATCAAAATTTGATGGCATGATATTACTATGGATTTGTTACATTGATGATGTCTTGATGTTCTGGGAAGGGTCTGTTGAATTATTGCAAGATTTTATAACTTATTTGAATATTAATGATTTAAATTTAAAATTTACTTATAACTATAGCAGTAAAGAGATTGCTTTTTTGGATTTGAGTTAACCAAACAGGATGACAATTCTTTATTTACACAAAGTTACTGCAAACCTACAGCAGCAAATACCCTTCTTGAGGCATCAAGCCATCACCCTCAATCACAGATTAAAGGCATACCTGTAGGACAGTATTTAAGACATAAGCGTAACTGCTCCACTGACTCTTTATTTAAAGTTCATGCAGATGACCTGAGAGATCGCTTTCACAATAGAGGCTATACCTGGCAACCATTAAAAAATGGATATATGAGAGCCAGTAATACTAACAGACAGTCTCTGCTCTAGCAGATTAAAGATGTACCCAGAAACGAAAAGTAAGAATGATCACTACATAAAATGAAAGTTGGAATGATATTAAGGCCATTCTTTCCAAACATTGGCATCTACTTACCCTTGACAAGGATATCTATCCACATGTAGGTGACTTTCCCTTACTAACCTCTAGAAAAGCCCTCTCACTGAAAGACAAATTGGTATATAGCCACTACATAAAATGTGACACTACAAATTGGCTACAGAGCTCAAAACCAAAAGATGGATGTTATCCATGTAACAAATGTAAGATGTGCAAACACTTAATACGAGGAAGATCTGTTGTAGATATTAAAGGTATCACTCACAAAGTTAAAGGTTATATTACATGTAAGACCCTTGCAGTTGTCTATGTCCTCTCATGCTCCTGTCCCAGACAATCTGTAGGTAAGACCTACCGTGAGTTCAAAGAGAGGATGAAAGAACATAGACGTGACATATTGAAAAAACGTACTAAAACAAGTGGTATTGCACGTCATTTTCTTGAATCACATAATAGTGAGGTCACTAATTTATACTTCATGGGTCTAGAAAAAGTGAGTGTAAGTGAGAGAGGCGGGGACTGGGATAATGCCCTCCTTAGAGAGGAATGTAAATGGATTTTTAACTTGGACACAGTACAACCTAATGGCTTAAATGAGGAGTTAAATTATGCTCCATTTTTATAAATTTGTACCAATGTTTCCCTTATCCCATTTGTACCCTAAGAATAATACCTACTTTGCTATACTCTGTAATGTTTACAAGGATCTTTCCACCTTACATGAAAATTGTAGCTGTAGTGACTAATGCATAATTTGGGAATGCTTTCCCTTTCAATTTTGAGCTTTTCGTTTAAACAGGCTCCTCTGTGTATGAATATATTTTTAGCTTGTCTTGTAACTTTAGTCCATTGTGATTTTTGTAACTCTGGGCCAGCCATGAATGCACTAATTGTATATAATATATTTTGAATGAAGGTATTTGACATTTCATGTATTTATGACACTGAACGGGTTAACCATTTCACCCGGCATCTGATAAATAGCTTAGATGTAACATGCAGTAATTACATGCCTGACGAAGCCCAATAGGATGAGTGCTTTGGGTGAAACACGTGTCGCTTTGATGCTCACTCCCACCTGAGCTCCGTGAGCGTGGTGTTTGTTTGATCAGGTTGGAAGCGGTTTACCCTCGAGAAGGAAGATGTATCCTAGACCTGGTTACTAGGACGAACAACTAAGTCAGTGTTTTAGCTCACCTGAGGGGCCTGGTCCCATGCCACAAAGCGGAGCCGCAAGTCTATCCGGAGAAGCAGGGTATTGTATGACAGTGACCTCTGCAGTGGAGGAAGCGGTTAAATTGCTTTATACTTCAGTTGAACTTTGTGACGGAGGTGAGCTCGTATAAATTATACCACTGTGAAGGTAAAGGTAAGGAGAAGTACCGCTCCACCTTAACTGACTGTGCTCTCTGTCTCTCATTTGTTGAAAAACGGACTGGCTATTCGTTTTAATGAATCTATGCACTTTGTAATCACTTTATAGCTGCTTGGCGACTAACCAACAAGCTTAAGCTATATACTTTCAATATTTTCTCTATACAAATGAGATTATTTGTGACTACATTATGCATGCAAAGAATTTAAAGCCGGCTTCATTATATTTATGAACTATGACAGAAACACAGTTGCAACTGTAACATTTTTTTTGTTTGGTGTCCAAAATTGAGGAGTTGTTGATATACACCGGTTTAGGTAGATGATGCATTAATGTTTGTATCACACTAAATAAAAGTTTGTTGAATTAGTGCAAACCGCTTTTGTCTGCATTTATTTTTGTGATGCACTCTTCACCTGAGATAAATGTAAAATTTTGGCATATGAGTAGTGCTGGATTAAGGGTATTTTCTCATTAAATTCTTTTGTTTTTTTAATGTTTTGCTGACCATTACCCCCTTTGCACCAGATTTGCAACAGGCATTTTTTGCATCTCTGATACTCGGCCTCCCCACTATTTCCCAACTACAGCTGGTACTAATGTTTTAAATATAAATAAATAAATAAATATATATATATATATATATATATATATATATATATATATATATATATATATATAGTATGTATGTATATATAGTATATATATATATATACATACAAACCACCCAAATAAATATACACTTTTAGCATTACCCAGTTCAACACCTTGTCATATAGCATATCCCTATATCTCAATATTTAAAGGGATAGTAAAGTCCAAATAAACGTTGATGATTCAGATACGGCACATAATTTAAAACAACTTTCTAATTTACTTTTATCATCAAATTTGCTTTGTTCTCCTGTTATTCTTAGTTGAAAGCTAAACCTAGGTAGGCTCATATGCTAATTTCTAAGCCCTTGAAGGCTGCCTCTGCATTTGACAGTTTTTCAAAGCTAGAGGGCATTAGTTCACATGTGCCACATAGATAACATTGTGCTCATGCACGTGAAATTATTTAAGAGTCAACACTAATTGCCTGAAATGCAAGTCTGTCAAAAGATCTGAGATAAGGAGGCAGTCAGCAGAAACTTAGATACAAGGTAATCACAGAGGTAAAAGGATGCATTATAAAAAGGTTATGCAAAACTGGGGTATGGTAAATAAAGGGATTATCGATCTGTTTAAACAATAAAATGTTTAGTGTTTACTATCCCTTTAAACATTTTTTAATAAACTCCACTACTACTTATGATTTTTTGACAATTCAATTTTTGTACACTGCTGTTGAATATTTACTTACACATAATTTTTTTATGTTTGAGGGCAAGTACTATCTCCAGAGACGTGGCACGGCCATGGGTGCGAAATTCGCACCCTCATATGCAAATTTGTATATGGGGTTTTGGGAGCTGTGCCACGTCTTTGGGGATACTAATCCCTTTCGTGAGAACATTGTTTATTTTGGTAGGTATATAGATGATTTGCTTTTGGTGTGGGATGGGGACAGTCATTCGGTTCAACTGTTCCTTGAACACGCCAACAGCAATAATCTAAACCTTAAATTCACCATGTTTGAAAGTAGTGATTGCCTAAACTTTTTGGATTTCACACTCACTTCACATACTGACACACATTCTTTGGAGGTATACAGAAAGAGTTCAGCGGGTAATACCATTCTTCACTCTTCCTCCTGTCACCCAAAACACACCATTAATTCTATACCCTATGGCCAAATGATTAGGACTAAAAGGAATTGCACCACTGAGGACAAATTTCAATCACATGCAGCCAATACCGGCCACAGATTGGAAGCCCGAGGTTATGATATGAAATTATTAAAGGAAACCAAGAATAGAGTGGATAAATTAAACAGAGATGATCTTCTTACTACCAAATGTGTGAGTAAAACACAGAATAAGAGATATAACAATAAACCATATTTTACAACAAATTACAGTAAAGACTACAACAAAATTTGTGACATTATTCGTAACTGTTTGCCAATTTTAAAAAGTGATGTCAAGTTAAGTAAAATAGTTCAACACGGCTGTAATTTTTCAGCACGTAAGGCAAAGACCTTAGGAAGCTTATTAGCTCCCTCAATGCTACCGTCACAAACTAACCAATCTTGGTTAAAGAGAAGAATAGGTTCCATGAAATGTCAAGGAAATATTTGTAAAACCTGCAAACACATCCAACAGGGTCCCACATTTGTATCAAGTACAACAAATAGGGAGTTTGACATACGCTTCAGCATTTCATGTAACACCAAATTTGTCATTTATTTACTTACATGCCAAGGATGTAAAAAACAGTATGTGGGGCGCACTAAACGTGCCCTGCGTGACAGGTTCTTACAACATCTCACAGATATTGGCAACCCGGATTGTAATAAACCAATAGCTAAGCACTTTAGAGAGGAACATAATTCTAATGATACCCTCTTGACAGTACAAGGCATTGACCATGTCCCTAGACACAGGAGAGGGGGCGATAGAGAGAGACTTTTGGACCAAAGGGAAGTGTTTTGGATTTTCCATCTCAAAACAAAGCACCCCTTTGGTCTAAATTCCATAATGGATGTTGATTTATTTTACTAATAGATTAATGATTGTTTTTTTTCATTTTCTCTCCTTTTTAACAAAAAAGAAAATGAATTAAAGTATAAAATAAATATCTTTAAGTAAAAAATATTTTTAAGTGGAGATTGAGTTCTACATCCATTTAGGATCAAATCAGAGTAATAATTTTTTTTTTCATATATATCTAGCCATCTGACAGTTTTAAATAAACACACTTAACATTTATGTTTGCTTTAAAATGAAAATGTTTAATATAAGAAACAAAAAAATAATTAATGATAATTTACCTTTAACCATGACTATCTAGGTAGTCATGGGTTAATTCAACAGATGCATGTAATTGATAATTAACTTTACCTTTAAGTTAAGGCTTTTCCCAGCACTAGTTATGCCAGTGAACAAGCGCTGACATCAGGCCCGAAACATGTTTGGCTGCTGTTGCTCTATGTCAGTTACAGGACTGTAGCTGATTTTCCCTTTTGTTTTTTCTTTCATGTTTTTACATGCAACTGATTTTAATTTTTTTTGTATCAAATAAAGCTGTATTTTTCAACTTTTAACAATTTGAGATATACTTTTTTCTTTTTCATATGGTCTGGAGATGCGGATTCGCAGAGTGTTTGTATATATATGTGTGTGTATATGTGTTTATGTGTGTGTGTGAAATACTTAATTTTTAATGTATTTACATGTGTTTTGTTATACCTTTTGTGCTAGATCTAACACGTTACTTTAGTTTCCAGGCGTACTAAATTTGTCACAAATTAAATTTGTATTGGGCGATTTGTAAACTCATAGCTAAATGTCTGCATTCGAAAATAACATTTGAGAGGCTTTAACTCCTGTATAAAGCATTTTTCCATACTCACACATATAGCAAAACATACAGACTGGTAGCCTCTATCTAGTAAATTAGAGAAATGTCTATTCGCTATTTCCCATAATGCAAACATTTAACTGATTAGCATAGATACAAAGGTCGTCTTTAGAACCACGAATTGTCAATCCAAAAGAATATATACAATAAAATCTAATTAACTGAGCCTGCTAAAGGCTCATCACGTCTGCCCACATTGCCTTCCTTGTACGAGTAAGCTTAATTAATCATTAGGATAACCTTATGCATATTCCAGGCATTTTTTAATTCACTTACAGTATTTGCTCTTCCCACCTAAATTGGAACTGTGCTTATCAGATTCATGCTTGTAAAATTATCAGATTAGTCAGTTAAAAATGTAACAAGAATTGTATATACTTCTTTTTTTATTGTTTTACATAATATTAGTCAATATGACTATACAATCTTTTATTGCACAACATAATTAAAGCATTTTGGATGTGGTTACTAAGATGCATTGCATTCTGTGGAGACTGATGTTCAGTTTATCCAGAAATAGAGATATTTTTATTACTTTCACTGGCCCAGGCTGTGCTGCTCCTGTAGACACCATAGAAATACCCCCATAAACTCACGATGCAGCAAATGAACACAGGGCCTTATGTTCATATGACAGCACCTAAATAAGAAACAAAATGCAACATTCTTCAGTTTTCTATATCTTTAATCACCTAATTTTAGACTTCTTTACATCACAAAATCTTTAAATATTAGACTAATAAATATAAGTGACAATAAAGTTCTCAAATCCACAATATATGTTTATTAGTAATTTGTAAGCCACTTTTTAATCAACATACTTAAATGGCCACTATGCTGAAAAAATATATAATTGATGCTTACCTGAAAAATGTCTTTCTTTCATGGTGGTGAGAGTCCACGAGCCATTACTGCTGGAAATTATATTCCTGGCCACTAGGAGGAGGCAAAGATTCCCAAAACTTTAAAAGCCCTAAAAACCCTCTGACTTATAGCCAGGCAAGAAAGCATAAGAGCAAGAAAAAGGAGCCGGGAAAAAGAGGTGCATGCTTAAACTGCCACCAGAAAAAAAAATAATTAAAACAAAAAACATACAGGTTTCATGGACCACCATGAAATAAATACAATTTATCAGGTAAGCATAATTTATATTTTCTTTTATAAAGGTGGTAAGAGTCCACGAGCCATTACTCTTGGGAAACTAATCCCCAAGCTGTGGAATGCACGAGTAATGAGAGCGGGATCAAATAATCTAAATATATATATATATATATATATATATATATATATATGGTCCTGGGCTTGATCCTTTAGCACCAATTGTAACTGACTTCCCCCCAGTTTTGCTTTTAAACATTACTGTGAATCTGCTGGTGAGTGCCAGGTTTTCTGTGTGTTGTGTTTATGATGTTTGTAATGCTTCCCTGCGGGCCTGTCACCCAGGCTGCTCTGGGGTTAACTGCATGGGTTGCTGGGAACTTTGCAGCTGTCTGTCAGTGTTCAAGGCTGTGGAGTTTGCTGTGGCTTAGGATGTGTACCCAGTCCAGTCTGTGAGTGCGGTCCATTCCTGTGTTTTTATATATATCTTAAGAACCAAGTCCTCTTTTAATGTTCAGAAATTATTGCTTGAAACACTTTCCTACCAAATGCCACTTCAGAAAAAAAGCAAACATCAAAAAATGAAAAAAGAACCAGCACCCTTAACTGTGTTCAAACATGTAAAGCAGAAACACTACCCGCTAGGCAATACTGCAATGGACTCACGGAGCAGTCTTGCAAATTTCACCAACAGAAACCTCATTCTAAAATATCCCAAGGAAAAGCAATTGACCTAGTAGAATTGGCAGCAAAATGTTTAAAGAGGAGGGTGACCTGCTTCCAAAAAAGCTTAATAAAAACAAAAAAAATAGGGGATTGACTAAAAATCCTAAATAGCCAGCAAACAGAATATCAAACTCCAAACATCCAAAACATCAAGAAGCTTTTCCTAGG
Organism: Bombina bombina; assembly: GCF_027579735.1. Lineage (NCBI taxonomy): Eukaryota > Metazoa > Chordata > Amphibia > Anura > Bombinatoridae > Bombina > Bombina bombina. The sequence goes on from NC_069504.1 coordinate 368,380,379, forward strand.
AATCTTTTATATTAGGAAAAAAGAATGAATAACAAACTCTTGAGAAGAATTGCCTGAAAATAACTTAAAGTTCTAGTACACTTAGGGGATGGAGCTGATTAGCAGCAATAATGCTGTATCCACAAGTAAAGGAGATGCGATGACATAATAACTGTAATGTGAATTTTTATTTTATTTTTACCCTTTTTTTTGCTCCTTCTTTGCTGTTCAGCTCAATGACCCTAGAATGCCCGACAAAAAGGACTGTGCTTCAAAACTCTATTGCCATGCCCTATGGCTAATAAGTGCACTATATTCAATTACATGCAAATTGCACTAAACTTGAAATGTGCATGCCTAATCAGCATATACCTTAATACCTATTGAAGTATGCCCCATACGTCATTATGGGCACGTGCAATGGCGTGGGCACACTTCACTAGGTATTAGAGTATTTTTCCATCAGTGCTCTTACTGTGTGGTCTGTATAGGCAGTCTTCCTACACATCTGGCACCGGTAACTCTTCAGAGCCCACTACCCGCATTATTCTTACAATATCAGTAAGTTGTGATACATCACTAACTTTTAGTTGGACTCAAAACAGCCTTATCCAGATAAGGAAGCCCACAGAAAACAGCAGACAATACAGATATTATTCTAACAGCAAGAATTTCCAAAAGAAACTAAACCTTTCAAGGCAAAAACTGAGAATCCAAATAGAGCATAGGCTCAAAAAAGAGCAACCTGCAAGATTATTCAAACCAAATGAGAGAAAATTGGTTTTACCACTGACTTGATCCTGAATAAATCTGAAACAATACTCTAAATGTCAAGAAGGATGACAATCTTCTTGAAAAACAAAACTGAAAGGAACCAGAAAAACTGGTGTTTCAAAAAAGCTGGCAGATAAATCCTTATCCAAACCATCCTGAAGAAACTGAAGAATGTATAGAATTCTAAAAGAGTGCCAGCTAAAACCATGCTTCACACACCAAGAAATAAAGGCCTTTCAAAATCTATGAAAAACCTTCCTTGACACAGGTTTACAGGACCAAATCAAGGCCTCAATAACAGAATCAGCAGAAAAAACTCTCTGACTAAAAACTAAGCATTCAATCTGCAAGCCAACAAGCTGAGAGATTTGAGAACCTTATAAAAAAAACAGCCTTTGAGATAGGTCATGGCACAGAGATAAAGGCTATAGAGAACAAATGAACATCTTCACCAGATTCACAAACCAAGTCCTGCGAGGTCAAGCTGGAGCAGAAAGAATTACTGATGATACTTCCTTCTTGATCATGGCTATAACTCTCAGGACCCCTCAAAATATGCAGAGAGCTTGTAGAACAATCTAGAAACCATAAGATATAATTCTGGAAAACCCCATCAATCCAAAATCTGATAGGAAATGTCTAGATGAAGAGACCACTCCTAGCGACTGAGATGGCTGCTTCCCAATTACTCTCTCCTATAATATGAACTACCGAAAATAAACATAGATAATTCTCTGTTCAGAAACAAAATTCAGGACACATTCCTCATCACCCAGGAAATTGTGAGTTCCCTCTGGATGATAGAAGTAAGCCACCACTGTGACATTGCCGATTGGAAAATTAGATCGTCTCTCTTCAACAGAGGCCAGTTCTGAAGAGCCCTGAAGATTGAGTGGAGTTCCAGAACTATGAGGCTGCAATTATCAGACCTAATACCTTCATGCAAAGGACTATGGATGGAAAAGGAATTGAAGATTAGAAACAGCTGAAAGTATATTCCATCTCCTATGGTCTGACAAAAATAGTCTCATATATATGACACCTAGGAATATAATCATGGTATGAGGAGAAAGATCACTCTTTGGATGATTGATTCTCTAATCATGCTCTTGAAGAAACAACAAGAGTCTGTATAACCAACTTCTAAATGGATCCTATCAATCCATCATCCAGGTAAAAAAACACCAAAATACCCTGAGCTCTTATTACAGTCAAGAGTGTTCCCAGAACTTTAGGGAAAAAATCTGGGAGCAGTAGCCAAACCAAAAGGATGATCAGCAAACTGAAAGAGCTTGTCTAGCAATGCAAAACTAAGAAACTAATAATGTGATAAGGAACTAAAGATAAACATTAAATCTATGATAGACATAAACTGTCCTTGTAGAACATGGCAAAATAGTCCAAATTGACTTCATCTTAAAAGAAGGAGCTTTGAGAAACTGATTAAAGTCTTAGGCATAGATTTAGAGTTGGGCGGTAGCCGTCAAAATGCTGGTTTTTACCGCCCGCTGGTATTTGGAGTCAGTCAGGAAAGGGTCTAACGCTCACTTTGCAGCCGCGACTTTTCCATACCGCAGATCCCCCTACGCCATTTGCGTATCCTATCTTTTCAATGGGATCTTTCTAACGCCGGTATTTAGAGTCTTGGCTGAAGTGAGCGTTAGAAATCTAACGACAAAACTCCAGCCGCAGAAAAAAGTCAGTAGTTAAGAGCTTTCTGGGCTAACGCCGGTTTATAAAGCTCTTAACTACTGTGCTCTAAAGTACACTACCACCCATAAACTACCTATGTACCCCTAAACCGAGGTCAACCCACATCGCCGCCACTCAATTAAAATTTTTTAACCCCTAATCTGCCGCTCCGTACACCGCCGCCAGCTACGTTATCCCTATGTACCCCTAATCTGCTGCCCCTAACATCGCTGACCCCTATATTATATTTATTAACCCCTAATCTGCTGCCCCCGCTATCGCTGACACCTGCATATTTTTTTTAACCCCTAATCTGCCGCTCCGTACACCGCCGCAACCTACATTATCCATATGTACCCCTAATCTGCTGCCCCTAACACAGCCGACCCCTATATTATATTTATTAACCCCTAATCTGCCGCCCCCAACGTCGCCTCCACCTACCTACAATAATTAACCCCTAATCTGCCGACCGGATTTTACCGCTACTATAATAAATGTATTAACCCCTAAAGCTAATTCTAACCCTAACCCTAACACCCCCCTAAGTTAAATATAATTTTATTCTAACGAAATAAATTAACTCTTATTAAATAAATTATTCCTATTTAAAGCTAAATACTTACCTGTAAAATAAATCCTAATATAGCTACAATTTAAATTATAATTATATTGTAGCTATTTTAGGATTAATATTTATTTTACATGCAACTTTGTAATTATATTAACCAGGTACAATAGCTATTAAATAGTTAATAACTATTTAATAGTTACCTAGTTTAAAATAATTACAAAATTACCTGTAAAATAAATCCTAACCTAAGTTACAATTAAACCTAACACTACACTATCAATAAATAAATTAAATACAATTATCTACAATTAAACCTAACACTACACTATCAATAAATTAATTAAATACAATACCTACAAATAAATACAATGAAATAAACTAACTAAAGTACAAAAAATAAAAAAGAACTAAGTTACAAAAAATAAAAAAATATTTACAAACATTAGAAAAATATTACAACAATTTTAAACTAATTACACCTACTCTAAGCCCCCTAATAAAATAACAAAGCCCCCCAAAATAAAAAAATGCCCTACCCTATTCTAAATTAAAAAAGTTCAAAGCTCTTTTACCTTACCATCCCTGAAAAGGGCCCTTTGCGGGGCATGCCCCAAAGAATTCAGCTCTTTTGCCTGTAAAAAATACACATACAATACCCCCCCCAACATTACAACCCACCACCCACATACCCCTAATCTAACCCAAAACCCCCTTAAATAAACCTAACACTAAGCCCCTGAAGATCTTCCTACCTTATCTTCACCTCGCCGGGTATCACACCGATCCGTCCAGGCTCAGATGTCTTGATCCAAGCCCAAGCGGGGGGCTGAAGAGGTCCATGATCCGGCTGAAGTCTTCATCCAAGCAGGAGCTGAAGAGGTCCATGATCCGTCTGAAGTCTTCTATCAATGGCATCTTCAATCTTCTTTCTTCCGGATCCATGTTCATCCCGCTGACACGGAACATCCATCTTCACCGACGACTTCCCGACGAATGACGGTTCCTTTAAGGGACGTCATCCAAGATGGCGTCCCTCGAATTCCGATTGGCTGATAGGATTCTATCAGCCAATCGGAATTAAGGTAGGAAAATTCTGATTGGCTGATGGAATCGGCCAATCAGAATCAAGTTCAATCCGATTGGCTCATCCGATCAGCCAATCAGATTGAGCTCGCATTCTATTGGCTGATCTAATAGCTATTGTCTGATTTAATAGCTATTGTACCTGGTTAATATAATTACAAAGTTGCCTGTAAAATAAATATTAATCCTAAAATAGCTACAATATAATTATTATTTATATTGTAGCTATGTTAGGGTTTATTTTACAGGTAAGTATTTAGCTTTAAATAGGAATAATTTATTTAATAAGAGTTAATTTATTTTGTTAGAATAAAATTATATTTAATTTAGGGGGGTGTTAGGGTTAGGGTTAGAATTAGCTTTAGGGGTTAAAAAATTAGAGTAGCTATGAGCTCCGGTCGGCAGATTAGGGGTTAATACTTGAAGTTAGGTGTCGGCGATGTTAGGGAGATCAGATTAGGGGTTAATTCTATTTATTATAGGGTTATTGAGACGGGAGTGAGGCGGATTAGGGGTTAATACATTTATTATAGTAGCGGTGAGATCTGGTCAGCAGATTAGGGGTTAATAAGTGTAGGTAGGTAGCGGCGACGTTGGGGGCGGCATATTAGGGGTTAATAAATATAATATAGGGGTCAACGGTGTTAGGGGCAGCAGATTAGGGGTACATAGGTATAATGTAGGTGGCGGCGGTGTACAGAGCGGCAGATTAGGGGTTAATAATAAAGTGCAGGGGTCAGCGATAGCGGGGGCGGCAGATTAGGGGTTAATAAGTGTAAGGTTAGGGGTGTTTAGACTCGGGGTTCATGTTAGGGTGTTAGGTGCAGACTTAGGAAGTGTTTCCCCATAGGAAACAATGTAGCTGCGTTAGGAGCTGAACGCTGCTTTTTTGCAGGTGTTAGGTTTTTTTTCAGCTCAAACGGCCCCATTGTTTCCTATGGGGGAATCGTGCACGAGCACGTTTTTGAAGCTGGCCGCGTCCTTAAGCACCGCTGGAATTTAGAGTTGCAAATATGCTCTACGCTCCCTTTTTGGAGCCTAACGCAGCCCTTCTGTGAACTCTAAATACCAGCGGTATTTAAAAGGTGCGGGAGAAAAAAAGCATGCGTAGCTAACGCACCCCTTTGGCCGCAGAACTCTAAATCTAGCCGTTAAAATCCAGAACTGGCCTGTAAATCCCCTGATTCTTGGGAACAATGAAGAGATTGGAATATAACCACTGGCCTTGTTCTAACCTTGGAACTGGAACTTTAAATCCCAAAGATTCCAGATCTAAGACTGACTAAATAAAAAGGTGTTTACCCTTACAAGATTATTTGGGACCAGAGACAGAATAAACCTTTCCATTAGGGTACTTGATTTGAGACCCAATCTGTATCCTGGGAAATTAAATTCAGAATCCATGAAACCAAACCCCCTGTAAAAGGTGTAAACTACCCCTACCTGAAATTCTGGATCAGAAGCTGTACCTTCATCCCAACTTAATAGAGAAGGCAGGTTTCTAATAAGGCTTTTTCCAATCTGAGTATGGCTTCCAGGAAAAACAGAAAGAGCCCTGTTTCTAAATAGAAAATTTTAGAAATTTCAGACTTAGATCTATTTAACTCAGATAAGCTAAATGAGAGATTATCAGAAACTGAACTTTTACTTGGAGGAGGCATAGCTGCCACAATTTCAAACACAGTAGAGCATACAAAAATCTCTGCCTGGAGCGAAAACAGAATTTATGCTTACCTGATAAATTACTTTCTCCAACGGTGTGTCCGGTCCACGGCGTCATCCTTACTTGTGGGATATTCTCTTCCCCAACAGGAAATGGCAAAGAGTCCCAGCAAAGCTGGTCACATGATCCCTCCTAGGCTCCGCCCACCCCAGTCATTCGACCGACGGACAGGAGGAAATATATATAGGAGAAATCATATGATACCGTGGTGACTGTAGTTAGAGAAAATAATTCATCAGACCTGATTAAAAAAACCAGGGCGGGCCGTGGACCGGACACACCGTTGGAGAAAGTAATTTATCAGGTAAGCATAAATTCTGTTTTCTCCAACATTGGTGTGTCCGGTCCACGGCGTCATCCTTACTTGTGGGAACCAATACCAAAGCTTTAGGACACGGATGAAGGGAGGGAGCAAATCAGGTCACCTAAACGGAAGGCACCACAGCTTGCAAAACCTTTCTCCCAAAAATAGCCTCCGAAGAAGCAAAAGTATCAAATTTGTAAAATTTGGCAAAAGTGTGCAGTGAAGACCAAGTCGCTGCCTTACATATCTGGTCGACAGAAGCCTCGTTCTTGAAGGCCCATGTGGAAGCCACAGCCCTAGTGGAGTGAGCTGTGATTCTTTCAGGAGGCTGCCGTCCGGCAGTCTCATAAGCCAAACGGATAATGCTTTTAAGCCAAAAGGAAAGAGAGGTAGAAGTCGCTTTTTGACCTCTCCTTTTACCAGAATAAACAACAAACAAGGATGATGTTTGTCTGAAATCTTTAGTAGCCTCTAAATAGAATTTTAGAGCACGGACAACGTCCAAATTGTGTAACGAACGCTCCTTCTTTGAAACTGGATTCGGACACAAAGAAGGTACAACTATCTCCTGGTTAATATTTTTGTTAGAAACAACTTTAGGAAGAAAACCAGGCTTAGTACGCAAAACCACCTTATCTGCATGGAACACCAGATAAGGAGGAGAACACTGCAGAGCAGATAACTCTGAAACTCTTCTAGCAGAAGAGATTGCAACCAAAAACAAAACTTTCCAAGATAGTAACTTAATATCTACGGAATGTAAGGGTTCAAACGGAACCCCTTGAAGAACTGAAAGAACTAGATTTAAACTCCAGGGAGGAGTCAAAGGTCTGTAAACAGGCTTGATCCTAACCAGAGCCTGAACAAATGCTTGAACATCTGGCATAGCTGCCAGTCGTTTGTGTAGTAAGACAGATAAAGCAGAAATCTGTCCCTTTAGAGAACTTGCTAATAATCCTTTCTCCAAACCTTCTTGTAGAAAGGATAGAATCTTAGGAATTTTTATCTTGTTCCATGGCAATCCTTTAGATTCACACCAACAGATATATTTTTTCCATATTTTATGGTAAATTTTTCTAGTTACAGGCTTTCTAGCCTGAATCAGAGTATCTATTACAGAATCTGAAAACCCACGCTTTGATAAAATTAAGCGTTCAATCTCCAAGCCGTCAGTTGGAGGGAAACCAGATTCGGATGTTCGAATGGACCCTGAACAAGAAGGTCCTGTCTCAAAGGTAGCTTCCATGGTGGAGCCGATGACATATTCACAAGGTCTGCATACCAAGTCCTGCGTGGCCACGCAGGAGCTATCAAGATCACCGAGGCCCTCTCCTGATTGATCCTGGCTACCAGCCTGGGAATGAGAGGAAACGGTGGGAATACATAAGCTAGGTTGAAGGTCCAAGGTGCTACTAGTGCATCTACTAGAGTCGCCTTGGGATCCCTGGATCTGGACCCGTAGCAAGGAACCTTGAAGTTCTGACGAGACGCCATCAGATCCATGTCTGGAATGCCCCATAATTGAGTTATTTGGGCAAAGATTTCCGGATGGAGTTCGCACTCCCCCGGATGGAATGTCTGACGACTCAGAAAATCCGCTTCCCAATTTTCCACTCCTGGGATGTGGATCTCAGACAAGTGGCAGGAGTGATCCTCCGCCCATTGAATTATCTTGGTCACTTCTTTCATCGCCAGGGAACTCCTTGTTCCCCCCTGATGATTGATATATGCAACAGTCGTCATTTTGTCTGATTGAAACCTTATGAATTTGGCCTTTGATAGTTGAGGCCAAGCTTTGAGAGCATTGAATATCGCTCTCAGTTCCAGAATGTTTATCGGGAGAAGAGACTCTTCCTGAGACCATAAACCCTGAGCTTTCAGGGATTCCCAGACCGCGCCCCAGCCCACTAGACTGGCGTCGGTCGTGACAATGACCCACTCTGGTCTGCGGAAGCTCATTCCCTGTGACAGATTGTCCAGAGTCAGCCACCAACGGAGTGAATCTCTGGTCTTTTGATCTACTTGAATCATCGGAGACAAGTCTGTATAATCCCCATTCCACTGATTGAGCATGCACAGTTGTAATGGTCTTAGATGAATTCGTGCAAAAGGAACTATGTCCATTGTTGCAACCATCAAACCTATTACCTCCATGCACTGTGCTATGGAAGGACGAGGAACAGAGTGAAGTACTTGACAAGAGCTTAGAAGTTTTGATTTTCTGACCTCTGTCAGAAAAATCCTCATTTCTAAGGAATCTATTATTGTTCCCAAGAAGGGAACTCTTGTTGACGGGGACAGAGAACTTTTTTCTTTGTTCACCTTCCATCCGTGAGATCTGAGAAAGGCTAGGACGATGTCCGTATGAGCCTTTGCTTTTGACAGGGACGACGCTTGAATTAGGATGTCGTCCAAGTAAGGTACTACTGCAATGCCCCTTGGTCTTAGAACCGCTAGAAGGGACCCTAGTACCTTTGTGAAAATTCTAGGAGCAGTGGCTAATCCGAATGGAAGAGCCACAAACTGGTAATGCTTGTACAGAAAAGCGAACCTTAGGAACTGATGATGTTCCTTGTGGATAGGAATATGTAGGTACGCATCCTTTAAATCCACGGTGGTCATAAATTGACTTTCCTGGATGGTGGGAAGGATCGTTCGAATGGTTTCCATTTTGAACGATGGAACCCTGAGAAATTTGTTTAGGATCTTCAGATCCAAAATTGGTCTGAATGTTCCCTCTTTTTTGGGAACTACGAACAGATTTGAGTAAAATCCCATTCCTTGTTCTTTTATTGGAACTGGATGTATCACTCCCATCTTTAACAGGTCTTCTACGCAATGTAAGAATGCCTGTCTCTTTATTTGGTTTGAGGATAATTGAGACCTGTGGAACCTTCCCCTTGGGGGTAGTTCCTTGAATTCCAGAAGATAACCTTGAGAAACTATTTCTAGCGCCCAAGGATCCTGAACATCTCTTGCCCAAGCCTGAGCAAAGAGAGAGAGTCTGCCCCCCACTACATCCGGTTCCGGATCGGGGGCTATCCCTTCATGCTGTTTTGGTAGCAGTGGTAGGCTTCTTGGCCTGCTTACCCTTGTTCCAGCCTTGCATTGGTTTCCAGGCTGGTTTGGGTTGTGAAGTATTACCCTCTTGCTTAGAGGATGCAGAATTAGAGGCTGGTCCGTTTCTGCGAAAGGGACGAAAATTAGGCTTATTTTTAGCCTTAAAAGACCTATCCTGTGGGAGGGCGTGGCCCTTTCCTCCAGTGATGTCTGAAATAATCTCTTTCAAATCTGGTCCAAATAATGTTTTACCTTTGAAAAGAATGTTAAGCAATTTTGTCTTGGATGACACATCCGCTGACCAAGACTTTAGCCAAAGCGCTCTGCGCGCCACGATAGCAAACCCTGAATTTTTTGCCGCTAATCTAGCTAATTGCAAAGCGGCATCTAAAACAAAAGAGTTAGCCAATTTAAGTGCTTGAACTCTGTCCATAACCTCCTCATACGAAGATTCTCTACTGAGCGACTTTTCTAGTTCCTCAAACCAGAAGCACGCTGCCGTAGTGACAGGAACAATGCATGAAATTGGTTGTAGAAGGAACCCTTGCTGTACAAAAATCTTTTTAAGCAAACCCTCTAATTTTTTATCCATAGGATCTTTAAAAGCACAACTGTCTTCGATAGGAATAGTAGTGCCTTTGTTTAGAGTAGAAACCGCCCCCTCAACCTTGGGGACTGTCTGCCATAAGTCCTTTCTGGGGTCGACTATAGGAAATAATTTCTTAAATATAGGGGGGGGGGAACAAAAGGTATGCCGGGCCTTTCCCACTCTTTATTTACTATGTCCGCCACCCGCTTGGGTATAGGAAAAGCGTCGGGGGGCACCGGAACCTCTAGGAACTTGTCCATCTTACATAATTTCTCTGGAATGACCAAATTGTCACAATCATCCAGAGTAGATAACACCTCCTTAAGCAGTGCGCGGAGATGTTCTAATTTAAATTTAAATGTCACAACATCAGTTTCAGCTTGATGAGAAATTTTTCCTGAATCTGAGATTTCTCCATCAGACAAAACCTCCCTCATGGCCCCTTGAGATTGGTGTGAGGGTATGTCAGAACAAATATCATCAGCGCCCTCCTGCTCTTCAGTGTTTAAAACAGAGCAATCGCGCTTTCTCTGATAAGTAGGCATTTTGGATAAAAGATTTGCTATGGAGTTATCCATTACAGCCGTTAATTGTTGCATGGTAATAAGTATTGGCGCACTAGATGTACTAGGGGCCTCCTGTGTGGGCAAAACTGGTGTAGACACATTAGGGGATGATGTAGTATCATGTTTACTCCCCTCATTTGAGGAATCATCTTGGGCAATATCATCATCTGTGGCATTACTGTCCTTACTTTGTTTGGACACTATGGCACACTTATCACATAAATTTAAATGGGGAGACACATTGGCTTTCATACATATAGAACATAGCTTATCTGATGGTACAGACATGTTAAACAGGCTTAAACTTGTCAACCAAGCACAAAAAAAGTTTTAAAATAAAACCGTTACTGTCTCTTTAAATTTCAAACTGAAAACACTTTATTACTGAATATGTGAAAAAGTATGAAGGAATTGTTCAAAAATTACCAAAATTTCACCACAGTGTCTTAAAGCATTAAAAGTATTGCACACCAAATTTCAGAGCTTTAACCCTTAAAATAACGGAACCGGAGCCGTTTTTACATTTAACCCCTATACAGTCCCAGCTATATGCTTTGCTAAGACCCAACCAAGCCCAGAGGGGAATACGATACCAAATGACGCCTTCTATAAGCTTTTTCAGTGAGTCTTAGCTCCTCACACATGCATCTGCATGCCTTGCTCTCCAAAAACAACTGCGCATTAATGGCGCGAAAATGAGGCTCTGTCTATAACTAGAAAGGCCCCCATCTGAAAAAGGTGTCCAACACAGTGCCTGCCGTTTTTCTAAACGTTCCCCAAGATTATAATACCAATTATTAGTTAGAATCTGCATAATATGCCTAGTAAAGCAATCGTTTTAGCCCAGAAAAATGTCTACCGGTTTTTAAGCCCTTTTTGAAGCCCTTTATTCTTTTATGTTTAACTAAGAAAATGGCTTACCGGTCCCCATGAGGGGAAATGACAGCCTTCCAGCATTACATGGTCTTGTTAGAAATATGGCTAGTCATACCTTAAGCAGAAAAGTCTGCTAACTGTTTCCCCCAACTGAAGTTACTTCATCTCAACAGTCCTGTGTGGAAACAGCAATCGATTTTAGTTACTGTCTGCTAAAATCATCTTCCTCTTACAAACAGAAATCTTCATCCTTTTTCTGTTTCAGAGTAAATAGTACATACCAGCACTATTTTAAAATAACAAACACTTGATAGAAGAATAAAAACTACATTTAAACACCAAAAAACTCTTAACCATCTCCGTGGAGATGTTGCCTGTGCAACGGCAAAGAGAATGACTGGGGTGGGCGGAGCCTAGGAGGGATCATGTGACCAGCTTTGCTGGGACTCTTTGCCATTTCCTGTTGGGGAAGAGAATATCCCACAAGTAAGGATGACGCCGTGGACCGGACACACCAATGTTGGAGAAAACTGAAGAACTCTCCTGTATAGAACAAACAGAGAGGACAGATACTTTTAGAAGCAAAAGCATCATTAGTCAGATTGGAATACATTCAATTATCCATACAAGAATTGCAATGCTGAGTATAATAACAATATGCTTGCAAAAAACTATTTAATATTAGTAATAAAGTATAGCGTGGATCTAGCTTCTAAGGAACTAACATTTAAAGTGGTGGGGAACCAGTATGCTCCATCATAAAAAATACAGGCTTTGGGCCAATTTATCAAGCACCGTATGGAGCTTGATGCCCTTTGTTTCCACTGCTCCATAACTTATCCGCCTGCTCTGAGGCTGCGGACAGAAATCAACCCAATCAAATACAATTGGGTTGATTGACACCCCCTGCTAGCAGCTGATTGGCCGCTAATCTGCAGGGGCGGCACTGCACCAGCAGTTCACAAGAAATGCTGGTGCAATGGTAAATGCTGACAGCGTATGCTGTCGTCATTTAGCAAGTGTGGCAGACGAGTCACACATTAATAAATTTACCCCCTAGTCTGAAAACCCCAAGCAATATGGTAGATAAATGATTTTAAAGGATATACATAAAAGATCCTAATTAAGTAAAATAAAAACATAAGGCAAGTAAAAACATACGCATAGAACCTTACACCCAAAAATGCAGCTCTAGAAAGTATAGAAAAAACTTTCCCCCTCGACAATAAAAGAGTGATGCATCCATAAAGCATTGTGCGCTAACTTAAAGTGATTGTAAAGTTTAATGAATTACTGCCCAGTATCTAAAAATAATCTTAAAAACAGGGGCATCTTAATTCATTAAACTTTACCTCCTCCTGCATCTCCTTCTGTATTAAGCATATCAATGACGAATCTGGCTTCCTCCAATCATTGCGTTCCTGGTTGGAGTCCAGCTCATGGGGCACACACCGATTGGAGGAAGCCGGATTCGCCATCAATATGCTAAAAACAGAAGGAGATGTGGGCGGAGGAACGGCGGCATGTTTACAATAACGCAATGGTAATTTTTTTTTAAAAGAAGCATCTTTGTAAAGTTTAATGAATTAAGATGCCCCTGTTTTTAAGATTATTTTTTAGATACTGGGCAGTAATTCATTAAACTTTACAATCACTTTAACATAGCATGATATCACAGAGGGGAAAGGCCAAAGAGTATACTAAATGCTCACAGTACAAACTGACAAATGCACAAACAGCTGAAGAGCGCTAACTAAATAGCATATGCATGCAAAACTGAAGGGCACTAAAAAGCCCACACTCACACGTCTGAGCAGCACACTAAACAGAAAACTACATGCAAGGGCATGCTAACAAAAGCCAACACGTAGGAAAACATATGAGGTGCATAATCAAGCCAGCATACGCACGTATGAACAAACCCAAAACACATTAAATAAATAAGGGGTACAAATAAAGCTGATGCTAAACAGAAATAACACGTGCAAAAAAAACTTAAATAATATGCTCAAAAAACCCAACAAGCGTTACAAAAAAGTAAAACAAAATATTATAAGAATCCTGCAGCCCAAAATCCCATACATAACATATAATAAATAATGTCTGCCACAATAGCCCCTTAAGTGTATCTACTAATAGCCCTTAGGCTGAGTGCCCACATAAATATTAACTGCATACTTACCTAACAAGCACCCACACTACTGGACTTACCTTCTAAAGAAAGAAACTGCTTCCCGTAAATAGTCAATCTAGTGCTGTACATGTGACAGCAAAGGATCTGTGTATATAGAGTATACTGATGATCCAACAGGAGGAGGCTGGGACCAGTCCCCGCGACACCAGTGACAGGCCTATGACTAACTCCCACTGGGTGTAACTGTGCCACTACCCAATACTCCATAAACTCCCTTCTGTCCAAACAGTAGCTCTCTGAGGGGAAAATTAGCCTCAAATCGGTCTGAGGACCCCTCTCACAGAGGAACACCTGGAGCACCTCCATTCTTCACCTTCCTCCTGCAAAGGCAAAGATAAGACCAATTTACCAGTGGGTGAGAGGATTTTAAGGGCTCTCACAATTTTGGGAATCTTTGCCTCCTTCTAGTGGCCAGGAATATAATTCCCAGGAGTAACGGCTCCTAGACTCTCACCACCTATAAAAGAAAAATATATGCTCTAATTAATATTTTAATTTTGTACAGAAGTTGTCATTATCTACAATATGATGTTGCCTATGGCACCTGCACTCTTTTAAAATAAAATACAGTAAATAAGCATCTTTGTACCTTTGCAATCTTTTCCCATGTAATTTAATGTGCATTACTGAGTGGCTCATTCAGGATTTTAATGGTTAACATTAATGGGTAGAATGACTTAAAGCTTTCCACCAGTACAGAGAGGTCCCTCTAACAATTTTAGAAGCACACATTTGACCTTGTGAGATGTTTATCTCAATATGCACAGTTTTGTAAGTGAAGGAGAGACACCCTCTTTACAATAGAACGTCTAAAGAAATCTCAAAGATTTTGTGTGATTTCTCTCCATGGCGGAGAGTTTTTGAACATCAGGCCCTATGTGACCTATATTACAAAACTGAAGCAATAAAAAATAGCAAGGTTATACTTTGTACTTTTAAATGCACAATAAAGGGACAGTGTACTCATGAAAGAACACCCTTTAAAATGAGCTAGGCTCTCGCTTTCTCTCCCACAACCAGAGTGCGAGATTAAAAGTGGCTCATGCATATTACAAGTTTAAAGTAAAACGTTAGCGCATGAGTGAAAGACCGAGTTGTGCTAACTTCTTATTCACAACCATGTTAACTTCTTCTCCATATAGCCTTCTATGGGGCACACGGAAAAAAAATAATAGTTGTTGCTTGCTAACCCTACACCACTCTAGACCACCTGTGCTAAACCTGAAGTAAGTTAGGAATACTTGAAATTTGTATGTTCTTCACTTGGAAGAAAATGTTTTTATTTATATATATATATATATTATTGTAAAACATATCTATACCTATATATCTATATGGATATAAGTGTGTGTATATATATATATCAAAGAAAAGGAAAAAGCTGGCACTGCTTCTTAAAATTCCAATATTTTATTGATAAATTTAAACAACAGCGACATCAGAGATAAAGGTCTAACATGTTTCAACCTTGGGCCTTACTCATAGAGGCCAATTTAACAATTGTCTGTCGGACATGATCCGACAGTGCGGATCAGGTCCGACAGACATCGCTGAATGCGGAGAGCAATACGGTCTCCGTATTCAGCATTGCACCAGCAGCTCACAAGAGCTGCTGGTGCAACGCCGCCCCTTTGTAGACTCAAGACCAATGGGCCGCCAGCAGGGGGATGTCAATCAACCCGATTGTACTCGATCAGGTTAAATTGTGGCGATCTCAGTCCGCCTCATCAGAGCAGGCAGACGGGGTTATAAGGCAGCGGTCTTTTGACTTGCGTTTCTGGTGAGTCTGAAGGCTCGCCAGAAACACGGGCCCACAAGCTCCATACGGAGCATGAAAAATGGGCCTCATAGAGGGAATCACCTTAAAAAATAGCGCTATATTTAAAAGCACAATCTGACATCTCATTGGCTATTTACCTAAACAGGTGCATTTCATTAATAATCGTATAAACTGCTGATCAGCATTCTTGAAGCATTTAATTTAGTTAAAATTGTAGATATAATAAAGTGTACTTATAAAATTATGGGAATACAGTTTTAAATCTCAAGCAACGTAAATCTTGTTCATACAATGTAGCAATTCTAGCATAAAGAATACTTTATGTACTAATGGTCTAAACTTTATGTTAGAATTGCTACATTGTATGAACAAGATTTATGTTGCTTGAAATTTAAAACTGTATTCCCATATTTTTATAAGTACACTTTATTATATCTACAATTTTAACTAAATTAAATGCTTCAAGACTGCTCACTTGATATCCTATGGATGCTGCTGATCAGCAGTTTATACGATTATTAATTAAATACACCTGTTTAGGTAAATAGCCAATGAGATGTCAGATTGTGCTTTTAAATATAGCGCTATTTTTTAAGGTGATTCAGTCTATAAGTAAGGCCCAAGGCCAAAACATGTTAGACCTTTATCTCTGATGTTGCTGTTGTTTTAATCAATTTATCAATAAAATATTAGAATTTTAAGAAGCTGTGCCAAATTTTTCCTTTTCTATTGCACTGAACTATCCCTACAGCAAGGCACCACTTTTACTTTGGATCAAGGTCCCAATTTAAAATTGGTGGCTCAGAAGGATTATGTGGATGCAGTAAGTCAAGGGATTGGAGGAGCAAAAGAAAGTAAGCTTGCTTTTGACTACACCAGGAACTTGAGATATCAGTACAGGATTGTACTGTTTGGAAGGACGCCTGAAGCATTTCAACTCTACCTGATTGCAGGATCGAGGATGACCGGTTCATTTCCTCCTTACAGGCATAGCATTGGCGGTGCTGAATAGGAGGTGAGCATGGTGGCAGTAAGTCCTGTATGGCTATGTCTGTGATAGAGACTTCCAATATTGTCATTATCCGGAGGTGTACTATCATCGCTCCTAATCTCTTATGCTCCTCACTCCCTTCCTCTCCACACCACAGATGAATGTGTAGTTCCACTTGTTTAGGATTTGAGCAGCTCTCATTCTATTGGTTGTTCCAATCAGCCAATAGGATGAGAGCTCAATCCTATTGGCTGATTGGAACAGCCAATAGGATGAGAGCTGCTCAAATCCTATTGGCTGATGGGAAGAGCCAATAGGATTTTAGCAGCTCTAAACCTATTGGCTGATTGAAATCTTTTGCCAATAGGAATGCAAGGAATGCCATCTTGGATGACGTCACTTGCATTGAAGTTCTAGTGTATGGCGGTTACCGTATGAAGAGGATGCTCCGCGCCAGATGTCTTCAGGATGGAGCCGCTATGCACCGGATGGATAAAGATAGAAGATACCGTCTAGATGAAGACTTCTTGCCGCATGAATGAGGACTTCGCCGGCTGGATAAAGATCAAAGAGGCCGCTTGGATGAAGACTTCTTGCCGGCTGGATGGATCCTTCAAGCAGGACTTCAATAACTGTAAGTGGATCGTCAGGGGTTAGTGTTAGGTTTATTTAAGGTTTTTTTGGGTGGGTTTTAATTTTAGATTAGGGTCTGGGCATGTAAAAGAGCTAAATGCCCTTTTAAGGGCAATGCCCATACAAATGCCCTTTTCAGGGCAATGGGGAGCTTAGGTTTTTTTTCAATAGTTATTTTATTTGGGGGTTAGGTTGTGGGGGTGGTGGGTTTTACTGTTGGAGGGTGTTTGCATTTTTTTTACAGGTAGAAGAGCTGAATTCTTTGGGGCAATGCCCCACAAAAGTCCCTCTTAAGGGTCATTGGTAGTTTATTGTAGGCTAGGGTTTTTTTATTTGGGGGGGCTTTTTTATTTTGATAGGGCTATTATATTAGGTGTAATTCTTTTTTATTTTTGATAATTTGTTTCTTATTTTTCGTAATTTAGTGTTTGTTTGTTTTTGTAATTAGATACTTTTTTAATTTTTAGAGTAGTGTTAGGATTTTTTAATGTGTAGTTTAGTTTAATTTAATTGGTAGTTAGTTTAATTGTAGTTTAATAATTATCTTAGTTTAATTGTTAGATTAAAATTAATTTATTTAATTTGACAGGTAAGTTTTAATTTAATTTAAGATAGGGAAATTATAATTTTAATATAAAGTTAGGGGGTCTTTAGGTTTAGGGGTTAATAGTTTATTTTAGTATATTTTGTTGTGGGGGCTTTCGGTTTAGGGCTTAATAGTTTATTTAAGTATATTTTGTTGTGGGGAGCTTGCAGTTTAGGGGTTAATAGGTTTATTATAGCAGCAATATGGGTGCACGGCAGATTAGGGGTTAATAATATTTAAATAGTGTTTGTGATGCGGAAGGGCGGCGGTTTAGGGGTTAATAGGTTTATTATAGTGGCGATGATGTCGGGGAGTGGCGGAATAGGGGTTAATACATTTTAATAGTGGCGGTGATGTCCGGAGCGGAAAATTAGGGGTTACATTTATTATAGTGTGTGCGATGCGGGAGGGCCTGGGTTTAGGGGTTAACAGGTAGTTTATGGGTGTTAGTGTACTTTTCAACACTTAAGTTATGAGTTTTACTCTACAGCTTTGTAACGTAAAACTCATAACTACTGACTTTAGATGGCGGTACGGATCTTGTCAGATCTTGTCAGGGTGTACCGCTCACTTTTTGGCCTCCCAGGCAAACTCGTAATACCGGCGCTATGGGAGTCCCATTGAAAAAGGACTTTTTTTAAAATGCGGTACTGAAGTTGCGTGACAGGCTAAAAGGTGTGCGGTAAACCTATACTGACAAGACTTGTAATAGCAGCGTTAGGGAAAAAGCAGCATTATGGGCCATAACACTGCTTTTTAAATCATAAAACCAAACTTGTAATCTAGCTGATTGTGTTTCTAATACGGCATTATTGAAATTTTCAGAACACTGTGTGGATTTAACAGGCAAAGGTGGCTATTTAAAATTATAAAATAAAGGTAAAGGAGCTATATTTAAACACTTTAATACAATCCAGCATGTAAAAAAGATAATTGGAAACAGATTAAAGGGAAGAAAAGTTTTACAGTACAATGTCAATTTAAGCTTGTTATTTTTAATTGCTGCTAATGCAGGCACACAATTCTTTACTTAAAGGGACAGTTTACACCAGAATTTGCACTGTTTAAAAAGATTACCAATTTTCCAGTTCTGCACGGTTATATTAATATACTTTTTACCTATGTGATTACCTTGTATCTAAGCCTCTGCAGACTGACCCCTTATTTCAGTTCTTTTGACAGACTTGCATTTTATCCGTGCACTGCGGACTCCTAGGTAAAACCACAGACATGAACCAATAGGTGTTTTGAACAGGTTCTAGTTATAGTTTTCCTAGAAAGGGGAGAGTATAATCTATGACTACAGCTAAGAAGGGTCAAAACTCGTAAGATCATCATTTTATACGCAAGTTGGGAATGCATAATTTCAATTTCAAACTAACGGCTAGATTACGAGTTTTTGTCGGTAATGTTGTGCGGTGCTAACGCACAGTTTTTCCTTACCGCTCACCTACAGTAACGCTGGTATTACGGGTTTTTAGAAACCCGGCATTAGCCGCAAAAAAGTGAGCGTAGAGCAGAATTTAGCTCCACATCTCACCTCAATACCAGCACTGCTAACGGTAGCAGTAAGCTGGCAAAACGTGCTCGTGCACGATTTCCCCATAGGAATCAATGGGTCTGATTCGGCTGAAAAAAGTCTAACACCTGCAAAAAAAAGCAGCGTTCAGCTCCTAACACAGCCCCATTGATTCCTATGGGGAAATAAAAGTTATGTCTACACCTTACACCCTAACATGAACCCCGAGTCTAAACACCCCTAATCTTACACTTATTAACCCCTAATCTGCCGCCCCCGATATCACCACAACCTACATTATATTATTAACCCCTAATCTGCCGCTCCGGACACCGCCGCCACCTACATTATACTTATGAACCCCTAATCTGTCGCCCCCAACATCGCAGACACCTACATTATAGTTATTAACCCCTATTCTGCCGCCCCCAATGTCGTTGCAACCTACCTACAATTATTAACCCATAATCTGCCGCCCCAACGTCACCACCTCTATAATAAAGTTATTAACCCTTAACCTAAGTCTAACCCTAACACTAACCTCCCCAACTTAAATATAATTTAAATACATCTAAATAAAAATACTATTATTAAATAAATTATTCATATTTAAAACTAAATACTTACCTATAAAATAAACCATAAGATAGCTACAATATAACTAATAGTTACATTGTAGCTACCTTAGGATTTATTTTTATTTTACAGGCAACTTTGTTTTTATTTCTCCAACATTGGTGTGTCCGGTCCACGGCGTCATCCATTACTTGTGGGAAATATTCTCCCCCAAAGGGAAAAGCAAGGAGAGCACACAGCAAGAGCTATCCATATAGCTCCCCCTCTGGCTCCGCCCCACAGTCATTCTCCTTGCCGCTCTGAACAAGTAGCATCTACCACGGGGATGGCGAGGAGTTTGTGGTGTTAGTTGTAGTTTTTTATTCTTCTATCAAGAGTTTGTTATTTTAAAATAGTGCTGGCTTGTACTATTTACTCTATAACAGAAAAGTGATGAAGATTTCTGTTTAAGAGGGCTATGATTTTAGCAGACAGCAACTAAAATCCATTACTGTTATCACGCAGGACTGTTGAAACAAGAGAACTTCAGTTGGGGGTAACAGTTTGCAGACTCATCTGCTTCAGGTATGACTGGTCTCCTTCTAACAACACAAGCTAATGCTAGATGACAGTCATATTTCTCCTCAGGGGAAAAGGTAAGCCATTTTTCTTTTACCTCAGCAAAAAAGATAACAGGCTTCCCCTTTTTGTTTTTTATGCTGGTAGACACTGTTAGGGGCAAAATCGATTGGTTTTTATTACAATATGATACCATTTGAAATATTTTATAAGCTCACATACACTGGGGAACGTTTTTTATTGATCTGGCTTGTTTTAGACACCTAAATCTAGTCAGGAAGGCCCCTTCACTCTAGTGTGCTGAGGGAGGAAGCCTCATTTTGGTGCTTCAGCTGCACAGTTGATTTACAAGGCAGTGCATGCAGATAGGGTCCTGTGGCTCAGAAAGTGACTCCAAAAGGCTTTTTTCTGTGAATGGTGACCCCTAAGGAAGGTAAAAAGCTGCAACAAGTCTGTAGCAGGGATTGTAGTGTATAAAAACGGTTAAATCCAACAATTAGCTCCGGTTTGCTTGTTTTAAGAGCTAGAGTCTCCATATTTGCTGTGCATTAAGACTCTGGGGTCCAAATTTCAGAAAAATCGGATATTGCCTTCATAGTTTTTTGAACATTCAGAAATAAATGTGTCATTTTATTATTTAAAGAGACAGTAACGTTTTTGTTTAAAATCGTTTTTATTGCATTGTTTGCCTGCCTAAATCTGTTTAACATGTCTGTTCAATCAGATAACCTATGTTCTGTGTGTATAGAGACAAATGTGGTTCCCCCTTCGAGTGTTTGTGATAATTGCGCCATAGCGTCCAAACAAAATCAGGACACCTCTGTTATTTTTCATAATGTTGCCCAAGATGATTTATCTAATGAAGGTAGTGGGGATAGCTCTACATCGTCTCCTTCTGTGTCTACACCAGCTTTGCCCGCGCAGGCGACACTTAGCGCGCCAGTGCTTATTTCTATGCAACAATTATCAGTAGTAGTGGATAATTCTATAGCAAATCTTTTATCCAAACTGCCAGCTTTTCAGAGAAAGCGTGATTGTTCAGTTTTAAATACAGATAAAAAGGATGAACAATCAGACGCTGACGATGCCTTATCTATTTTACCCTCGCATCAATCGGAATTGGCTGTAAGGGAAGGGCTGTCTGAGGGTGAAATTTCAGATTCAGGAAAAATTTCTCAACAGGCAGAACCTGATCTAGTGGCATTTAAGTTTAAACTAGAACATCTCCGCGCTTTGCTTAAGGAGGTATTAGCTACTCTGGATGACTGTGATTCCATGGTAGTACCAGAGAAGTTGTGCAAATTGGACAAATTTTTAGAGGTCCCAGTGCACGACGACGCTTTTCCAATACCTAAGAGGGTAGCGGACATAGTGGAAAAGGAGTGGGAGAAGCCAGGTGTACCCTTTGCCCCACCTCCTATATTTAAGAAAATGTTTCCCATAGTAGACCCTAGAAGGGACGCATGGCAAACGGTCCCGAAGGTTGAGGGAGCTGTTTCAACACTAGCGAAGCGCACAACTATTCCTATAGAGGACAGCTGCGCTTTCAAAGATCCTATGGATAAAAAATTGGAAGGATTGCTTCAAAAGATTTTTGTTCAGCAAGGGTTCATCCTTCAACAACTAGAAAGGTCGCTCCAGAAAGAGACTTCCTATGAAGAAGTCATGGACAGAATTCACGCATTAAAGTTAGCTAATTCCTTTATATTGGATGCCGCCTTTCAAATAATGAAATTGGCGGCGAAAAACTCAGGTTTTGCTATAGTAGCGCGGAGGGCGCTTTGGCTAAAATCCTGGTCGGCAGATGTGTCGTCCAAGACTAAGTTACTGAATATTCCTTTCAAGGGTAAGACCCTTTTTGGGCCGGAATTGAAGGAAATTATTTCAGACATCACTGGGGGTAAGGGCCATGCCCTCCCACAGGATAGGCCTTTTAAGGCTAAGAACAAGTCTAATTTTCGTTCCTTTCGCAATTTCAGGAACGAACCGGCTAATAACTCCACTGCCGCTAGACAAGAAGGTAACGCGGCCCAGCCCAAACCCGCTTGGAAGCCCATGCAAGGCTGGAACAAGGGTAAACAAACCAAAAAACCTGCTGCTGCTACCAAGACAGCATGAAGGGGTAGCCCCCGATCCGGGACCGGATCTGGTAGGGGGCAGACTATCTCTCTTCGCTCAGGCTTGGGCAAGAGATGTTCTGGATCCCTGGGCACTAGAGATAGTTTCCAAGGGATACCTGTTAGAATTCAAGGGACTTCCTCCAAAGGGAAGGTTCCACCTGTCTCGCTTATCTTCAGACCAGATAAAGAAACAGGCATTCTTACATTGTGTAAGAGACCTATCAAAGATGGGAGTGATAAACCCAGTCCCCTCCGGGGAACAAGGCCTAGGTTTTTACTCAAACCTGTTTGTGGTTCCCAAAAAAGAGGGAACTTTCAGGCCAATTCTGGATTTAAAGATATTAAACAAGTTCCTCAGAGTTCCATCCTTCAAGATGGAAACCATTCGGACAATCTTACCGACAATCCAGCAGGGTCAATTTTTGACTACCGTGGATCTAAAGGATGCGTATCTGCATATCCCAATCCACAAATCTCATCATCAGTTCCTGAGGTTCGCCTTTCTGGACAAACATTACCAGTTTGTGGCTCTTCCATTCGGTTTAGCCACCGCTCCCAGAATTTTCACAAAGGTGCTAGGGTCCCTTCTAGCGGTCCTAAGGCCGAGGGGCATCGCTGTAGCACCTTATCTAGACGACATCCTAATCCAAGCATCGTCCCTTTCCAAAGCGAGGGCTCATACAGACATTGTGTTGGCCTTTCTCAGATCTCACGGGTGGAAGGTGAACATAGAAAAAAGTTCACTGTCACCGTCCACAAGGGTTCCTTTTCTGGGAACAATAATAGATTCTGTGGAAATGAAGATCTTTCTCACAGAAGTCAGAAAGGCAAAGCTTCTAAAAGCTTGTCGAGTTCTTCATTCTATTCCTCAACCCTCCATAGCTCAATGCATGGAAGTAATAGGACTAATGGTCGCAGCAATGGATGTGGTTCCTTTTGCTCAAATTCATCTAAGACCATTACAGCTATGCATGCTCAATCAGTGGAATGGGGACTATACAGACTTCTCTCCCCAAATTCAAGTAGATCAGGTAACCAGGGACTCACTTCTCTGGTGGTTGACCCAGGATCACCTGTCTCAGGGAATGAGTTTCCGCAGACCGGAGTGGGTCATCGTCACGACCGACGCCAGCCTCTTGGGGTGGGGCGCGGTCTGGGACTCCCTGAAAGCTCAGGGCCTATGGTCGCGGGAAGAGTCGCTTCTCCCGATAAACATTTTGGAACTAAGAGCTATATTCAATGTGCTCCTGGCTTGGCCTCAGCTAGCGGAAGCCAGGTTCATAAGATTTCAGTCGGACAACATAATGACTGTTGCGTACATCAATCATCAGGGGGGAACAAAGAGTTCCCTAGCGATGAAGGAAGTAACCAAGATAATCCAATGGGCAGAGAATCACTCCTGCCATCTATCTGCTATTCACATCCCAGGAGTAGACAACTGGGAGGCGGACTATTTGAGTCGTCAGACTTTCCATCCGGGGGAGTGGGAACTCCATCCGGAGGTCTTTGCTCAGTTAACCCAATTATGGGGCATTCCAGACATGGATCTAATGGCGTCCCGTCAGAACTTCAAGATACCTTGCTACGGGTCCAGATCCAGGGATCCCAAGGCGACTCTAGTGGATGCATTAGTGGCGCCTTGGTCGTTCAACCTAGCATATGTGTTTCCACCGTTTCCTCTCCTTCCCAGGCTCATAGCCAGGATCAAACAGGAGAAGGCCTCTGTGATTCTGATAGCTCCTGCGTGGCCACGCAGGACTTGGTATGCAGACCTGGTGAATATGTCATCGGCTCCACCATGGAAGCTACCTTTGAGACAGGATCTTCTAGTACAAGGTCCATTCGAACATCCAAATGTAGTTTCTCTGCAGCTGACTGCTTGGAAATTGAACGCTTGATTTTATCCAAGCGTGGGTTTTCAAAATCTGTGATAGATACTCTGGTCCAAGCCAGAAAACCTGTGACTAGAAAGATTTACCATAAAATATGGAAAAGATATATCTGTTGGTGTGAATCCAAAGGATTCTCCTGGAGTAAGATTAAAATTGCAAAGATTCTCTCCTTTCTCCAAGAAGGTTTGGATAAAGGGTTGTCAGCTAGTTCTCTAAAAGGACAGATTTCTGCATTATCCGTCTTGTTGCACAAACGACTGGCAGCTTTGCCAGATGTACAAGCTTTTGTTCAGGCTTTGGTTAGAATCAAGCCTGTTTACAGACCCATGACTCCTCCTTGGAGTCTAAATTTAGTTCTTTCAGTTCTTCAAGGGGTTCCGTTTGAACCTTTACATTCCATAGATATTAAGTTATTATCTTGGAAAGTTCTGTTTTTGGTTGCTATTTCTTCTGCTAGAAGAGTTTCTGAATTATCTGCTTTGCAGTGTAATCCACCATATCTGGTTTTTCATTCAGATAAGGTTGTTTTGCGTACTAAGCCTGGTTTTCTTCCAAAAGTTGTTTCCAACAAGAACATCAACCAGGAAATAGTTGTTCCTTCTTTGTGTCCGAATCCAGTTTCAAAGAAGGAACGTTTATTACACAATTTAGATGTTGTTCGTGCTTTAAAGTTCTATTTAGAAGCAACAAAAGATTTTAGACAAACCTCATCTTTGTTTGTCGTTTACTCTGGTAAGAGGAGAGGTCAAAAAGCTACTGCTACCTCTCTCTCTTTCTGGCTGAAAAGCATTATCCGCTTGGCTTATGAGGCTGCCGGACGGCAGCCTCCTGACCGTATCACAGCTCACTCTACTAGGGCTGTGGCTTCCACATGGGCCTACAAGAACGAGGCTTCTGTTGACCAGATATGTAAGGCAGCAACTTGGTCTTCTCTGCACACTTTTGCCAAATTCTACAAATTTGATACTTTTGCTTCTTCGGAGGCTATTTTTGGGAGAAAGGTTTTGCAAGCCGTGGTGCCTTCCGTTTAGGTAACCTGATTTGTTCCCTCCCTTCATCCGTGTCCTAAAGCTTTGGTATTGGTTCCCACAAGTAATGGATGACGCCGTGGACCGGACACACCAATGTTGGAGAAAACAGAATTTATGCTTACCTGATAAATTACTTTCTCCAACGGTGTGTCCGGTCCACGGCCCGGCCTGGTTTTTTAATCAGGTTGAAAAAATTTTCTTTATACACTACAGTCACCACGGCACCCTATAGTTTCTCCTTTTTCTCCTAACCGTTGGTCGAATGACTGGGGGGCGGAGCCAGAGGGGGAGCTATATGGACAGCTCTTGCTGTGTGCTCTCCTTGCTTTTCCCTGTGGGGGAGAATATTTCCCACAAGTAATGGATGACGCCGTGGACCGGACACACCGTTGGAGAAAGTAATTTATCAGGTAAGCATAAATTCTGTTTTTAACTAGGTACAATAGTCATTAAATAGTTATTAACTATTTAATAACTTCCTAGTTAAAATAAATACAAATATACCTGTAAAATAAATCCTAATCTAAGTTACAATTACACCTAACACTACACTATAATTAAATAAATTACCTAAATTAACTAAAATTAATTACAATTAAATTAAATAAACTAAATTATGAAAAAAAAACACTAAATTAGAGAAAATAATAAAATAATTACAAGTTTTTTAAACTAATTACACCTAATCTAATCCCTCTAATAAAATAAAAAAGCCCCCCAAAATAATAAAAATCCCTACCCTATACTAAATTACAAATAGCCCTTAAAAGGGCTTTTTGTAGGGCATTGCCCCAAAGTAATCAGCTCTTTTATCTGTAAAAAAAAAAGACAATACCCCCCAACATTACAACCCACCACCCACACACCCAACCCTACTCTAAAACCCACCCAATCCCCCCTTAATAAAACCTAACACTACCCCCTTGCAGATCACCCTACCTTGAGACGTCTTCACCCAACTGGGCAGAAGTGGTCCTCCAGATGGTCCGAAGTCTTCATCCTATCCGGGCAGAAGAGGTCCTCCAGACGAGCAGAATTCTTCATCCAGGCGGCATCTTCTATCTTCATCCATCCGGAGCGGAGCGGGTCCATCTTCAAGACATTCGATGCAGAGCATCCTCTTCATTCGACAGCGACTGGAACAATGACGAGTCCTGTAAATGACGTCATCCAAGATGGCGTCCCTTCAATTCCGATTTTCTGATAGAATTCTATCAGCCAATCGGAATTAAGGTAGAAAAAAATCCTATTGGCTGATCCAATCAGCCAATAGGATTGAAGTTCAATCCTATTGGCTGATTAGAACAGCCAATAGGATTGAGCTTGCATACTATTGGCTGATTGAAACCTAACACTACCCCCTTGCAGATCACCCTACCTTGAGACGTCTTCACCCAACTGGGCAGAAGTGGTCCTCCAGATGGTCCGAAGTCTTCATCCTATCCGGGCAGAAGAGGTCCTCCAGACGAGCAGAATTCTTCATCCAGGCGGCATCTTCTATCTTCATCCATCCGGAGCGGAGCGGGTCCATCTTCAAGACATTCGATGCAGAGCATCCTCTTCATTCGACAGCGACTGGAACAATGACGAGTCCTGTAAATGACGTCATCCAAGATGGCGTCCCTTCAATTCCGATTTTCTGATAGAATTCTATCAGCCAATCGGAATTAAGGTAGAAAAAAATCCTATTGGCTGATCCAATCAGCCAATAGGATTGAAGTTCAATCCTATTGGCTGATTAGAACAGCCAATAGGATTGAGCTTGCATACTATTGGCTGATTGAAACAGCCAATAGAATGCAAGCTTAATCCTATTGGCTGATTGGATCAGCCAATAGGATTTTGTCTACCTTAATTCCTATTGGCTGATAGAATTCTTGGATGACTTCATTTAAAGGACCCGTCATTGTTCCAGTCGCCGTCGAAAGAAGAGGATGCTCCGCGTTGGATGTCTGGAAGATGGACCCGCTCCGCTCCGGATGGATGAAGATAGAAGATGCCGCCTGGATGAAGACTTCTGTCCGTCTGGAGGACCTCTTCTGCCCAGATAGGATGAAGACTTCGGACCGTCTGGAGGACCACTTCTGCCCAGTTGGGTGAAGACGTCTCAAGGTAGGGTGATCTTCAAGGGGGTAGTGTTAGGTTTTATTAAAGGGGGATTGGGTGGGTTTTAGAGTAGGGTTGGGTGTGTGGGTGGTGGGTTGTAATGTTGGGGGGTATTGTCTTTTTTTTTACAGGTAAAAGAGCTGATTACTTTTGGGCAATGCCCCACAAAAAGCCCTTTTAAGGGCTATTTGTAATTTAGTATAGGGTAGGGATTTTAATTATTTTGGGGGGCTTTTTTATTTTATTAGGGGGATTAGATTAGGTGTAATTAGTTTTAAAAACTTGTAATTATTTTATTATTTTCTGTATTTAGTGTTTGTTTTTTTTCTTCTTTTAGTTTATTTAATTTAATTGTTATTAATTGTAGTTAATTTAGGTAATTTATTTAATTATAGTGTAGTGTTAGGTGTAATTGTAACTTAGGTTAGGTTTTATTTTACAGGTATATTTGTCTTTATTTTAACTAGGTAGTTATTATATAGTTAATAACTATTTAATAACTATTCTACCTAGTTAAAATAAATGCAAACTTGCCTGTAAAATAAAAATAAACCCTAAGCTAGATACAAATATAACTATTAGTTATATTGTAGCTATTTTAGGGTTTATTTTATAGGTAAGTATTTAGTTTTAAATAGGAATAATTTATTTAATTGTAGTAATTTTATTTCGATTTATTTAAATAATATTTAAGTTAGGGGGGTGTTAGGGTTAGACTTTTGGGGTTAATAAATTTAATATAGTGGCGGCGACATTGGGGTCGGCAGATTAGGGGTTAATAAATGTAGGTAGGTGTCGGCGATGTTAGGGATGGCAGATTGGGGTTAATAATATTTAACTTGTGTTTGCGAGGCAGGAGTGCGGCAGTTTAGGGGTTAATACATTTATTAAAGGGGCGGCGATGTCCGGATAGGCAGATTAGGGGTTAAAAATTTTAATATAGTGTTTACGATGTGGGGGGGCTCGGTTTAGGGGTTAATAGGTAGTTTATGGGTGTTAGTGTACTTTTTAGCACTTTAGTTATGAGTTTTATGTTACGGCGTTAGCCCATAAAACTCTTAACTACTGACTTTTAAATGCGGTATCAGTCTTGACAGGAGAGGCTGTACCGCTCACTTTTTCCAAGACTCGTAATATCGGCGTTTGGAAAATCCCATTGAAAAGATAGGATACGCAAATTACGTAAGTGGATTTGCGGTATGCTCAAGTCGCAGAAAAAAAGTGAGCGGTACACCTGTACCTGCCAGACTCGTAATACCAGCGGGTGTTAAAAAGCAGCGTTTGGACCTCTCAACGCTGCTTTTTAAGGCTAACGAAAGACTCGTAATCTAGGCGTTAGTTTGTATTTGTAGATAACTTTCACCAGTTTAATGGACTTTTTATATGTTTAATATAGTATTTCCTTTTTTTGTGCTTCATGATATCCCACAATTCCTATGCCATTTAGATAATTTACTGTATTAATATGACATATTTACACATAATGTATATGTCCGAGATGGTTTAAGGACAATAAATATTATAAGATATTGTTAAGGAATGAAATTAAAGTACACAGGAAAACACCAAGCAAAAATCTTTAAATATAAGTACGTTTTTTGAAATTATACTAGAACTTATCTAACAACCTTTTTTTATTTCTTAAAAGAAAAAAATGACAACAAATGTATTAATGTACATATATTTCAAGATAATTACCATATAAAACACCTATGTAAGGATAACTAGAGTCAATAAAATATGTATGGGTTGTACTGTTAAAACTTTTAACAGTGATACAATGACAACATACGCTTTTCTAAATACAAAATATTGAATTCACATAAACTGCAAACCAAAGACAAAAATAAGTGCTGTTAATGCTTGAATACGACAACAATCTTACAAGCTGTACTTTATAATGTGCATAATTCTTTGTATAAAAGTGTTCAATATGTTATACAGGGGTGTATAAAAGAGGGATATATACATCACATAAAAAGAATAACCCAAGAACAGTGAATAAAATTGAACAGTTTTATAGCATAATGAAGGAGTGTTGTAATATAAGAACACTGCCTGAGAAGTTGTTTGATTTTTCTCTATCTTTGAAACTTTAATCAACTTTACATTACTTTTTAAACATTAGAAATTGAAAACAGGTTATGTTTGTAGCAGGGAACTAAAACAGGACTAGTTTTGTATAAAAAGATATATTAAAGCAACATAATAGTTCCTATAAATTATACATTTAAGTTAAAGAACTAAGGATCAAAAAGATAAAACAGATATTTTCAAGAACATGTTATTTTCTTTTTTTGAAAGCACCAAAATAACCATTCCCTCCAATGCTTTCTTTGGTAACTAAGTGTAATTAACTCCCATGGTCTCCTGTATTGGCTAAAAGCATACCTATAACCCTGAACAATGCTGTTTAGAAAAGAAGGCATCTCCTGGATATCAAGTACCTGTTATATGCCCAAAAGTCACAACGTTTCAATTTAGGGATAATGTAGTATGGGATACATTCAATAAAAAGTAACAAATTATAAGAAGCTAATTTATAAAAATATCAAGGGCTTCTCCAAAGCTTAATGAATACTCTACTAGATATCATAAAAATTGGAGAGATAGTTCTGGGTGAAAGTCTTGAGAGTTAGAAAAGAAAAAGGGCAGATTAAATTATCCAAGTACAACTTGTGCATGGATTAGTCTGGTTACCAGTAATAATTCTTTTCAGATATTTTATTTGGAGATGGGAGCATCACAGAAAGATATTTAATGATAGTAGATTAATAACAAAACCAATTAAGTCTGCACACATGTATTTCTGGGGCGCGATCCGATATACTGCGCAGGTTTTGGCGCAAGCGTGGAAACCTGCGCCGCCCGTAGTTTCACCTCGCACATCGGGCTATCACATATACTGCGCCAACAGTTGCTAAAGTGCTATAAGTTGGACAAACTAGCGATGTCCAGAAATAAGCGTAAGTACAAATTTCTGGAGTCGCCAGTGACTTACGGCACTTTAGAAACTGCCTGAGCCTAAAAAAACTAACTAAAATATAAAATCTCCCATAACTGTCTAACCTGCCTCCCAAAAATAGCCTGACACGTATACCCCTCTATCCGCAATCCCCCCTCTCACTCCTAACAATAAATGTATTAACCCCTAGAACGACAACCCCCCCACAACGCAATAAGCCTAATTATTTACCCCTAAACCGCCATAGCCCACACCGCAATAAATCTATCCCAGTATTAACCCCTAAACCGCCGCTCCCGGACCCCGCCGCCACCTATATTAACTATATTACCAGAGACAGAAGCACAAACGGTAGGCACTGCTCCCAAAACTCCATTAAAAAATTAAAAAATTTATTTAACAACGTTAAAAGAAGTGCAGACATGGCAGGTAAAAACACATGCAGTGTAATCTGACGCATTTCGCGCCCCCTACAGGCACTTACTCATAGACTAGGGACTCTGTAGATACCTAGTCTATTTATGGAATGAGAGCCACAGGATTAACTGTTTGAATCCCACACTCCACAAACAGATAAGTTAAAAACAAAGTGCATGGTGCTAGAAGTGGGAATATGTTACATTACAGGGCTAGAAATTAGTAGTAAAGTTATAGCTGTTAGTCCCGGAACTACCTAATACATAAAACATAAAACATATCTGAGTATATCACAATATTTAAACAGGAAAAATTGCAAATGAATGATAACAAGATTGTAAATAACACAGCTAATTATAACCTCATGATTTACATACTTGTATAAGATTATTCTTCATACTTATCATGTGATCATGATGAATATTGTCCTTAGATAACTTTTTATGAGATATAATTGGATAGGCTCACTAAAATAAGAAAAAACATATGTGTATGAAAAAAACTAATATGGAATAGTGAGCAAAACATATATACATGATGCATAATATTTATATTTGATAATGTAAGTAAAAATATTTTCATATTTAGTTTATCGTGGAAAAACAGAAAGATAACTAATTAGATGAGCAAATAGATTGGTAAAGAAATGAATAAGACTGGCCAATACTATATATTAGGAATAATTATCTATAAAGAAGTTTATGTCACACTCTCTATTCATACCCGAGGGACTAAGAGTTTGGAGTTTAAGAATCCAATATAACTCCTTTTTCTGCAAGTTTTTAACTTTATCTCCTCCTCTGGGGGGCTAAATGGCCATATCAATGACCTGTAATGATAGATGGGCAATATGTGTGAAGTGAAAATTATTAAAATGATTAGCTACTGCAGAGTCTCTATTATAATTTTTGACGTCCCGAACATGTTCATTGAACCTGGTCCTGAGCATTCTTGTTGTTTGACCTACATACTGGCAAAAACAAAGGTTACATGTTAAGAGGTAATCTACATATTGAGAGCTGCAATTCGCATAACATTTCATTTCAAAAGTTCTACTAGTTACTTGACTTTTGAACTCACTGCATATACAAATGTTTGGACATGCAAAACAAATTTTACCACCACATTTGTAGGTTCCTATTTTGGCTTTATTATGTACCTGGCTGGGAGACAGCATCTGCGCTAATGTCCTAGATTTTCTGGGGACAAATGTACACTTTTCCATATATGGCTGTAGCATATCATCTGCCTTCAATATGTGTAAGTGTTTCTTTAATATTTTAATGATCTCATCATATTGCTGGCTGAATTCTGTAGAGAAAACTATAGAATCATCAAACTTAGTATTAATTTTGTGTCTAGTGGCTGTCACAGAGGTTTCTACCTTTTTAATTTTGTCCCTACAGGGTTCTAGTAGATGATATCTATAACCTTGTTTAACAAGTCTGTTTCTGAGTTCTATAGACTGTTGTTCATAAACTAAGTCATCTTTTGTGTTTCTTCTAAGCCTCAAAAGTTGAGATTTAGGAATCGATTTTATCAGATGGCTGGGGTGTTGCGAGGTGGCATGCAGGATCGTGTTACCTGCAGATGGTTTACGATACGTTTTAGTGGCAATACCACTATCTCCAATGTACAAACTTAAATCTAGATAGTTGACCTGTTCACCACTGTTTTCACCTGTAAACCTCAACCCTAGATCATTATTGTTGCAATAAGCTAAGAAGGCATTGAGTTGTAAATCATCAACAGGGTTGTTAACAATGAGAAGCAGGTCATCTATGTAGCGACCATATAGTTCAATCCTGTCCTGCCACAGATTGTTGGAGGTATATATAAACTTCTGTTCCCACCAGGCCACAAAGATATTTGCGAAAGAAGGCGCAAATTTTGCGCCCATTGCGGTGCCACATATTTGAAAGAAAAATGAATCATTAAATGTGAAATAATTGTGTGACAACAAAAACCGCAAAGTGTTGCAAATAAATTCAACATGTTCATAGGGGAGTTTGTGATCTTTTAGTAGGAAAAACTCAATTGCCTGTATGCCAAAATTTTGGGGTATTGAAGTATATAATGAAACTATATCCATGATGACCCAATTATACTCTGGCTGCCACTCAATCTGATCAAGAGAAAGCAAGAGATGTGAGGTATCCCTCAGGTAGGACATTTGATTTACCGCATATGGCTGCAAGATGCTATCTAGCCATTCAGCTAGTGGCTCAAAGAGTGAGCCTATGCCAGCCACTATGGGCCTACCTGGTGGATGCTCCACACTCTTGTGTATTTTTGGTACATGATGAAAAATAGGGCAAATTGGATGCAGAGGCACCAATATGTCCATATCTTTTTCTTTGAAAATACCCAAAGTAATTCCTTCATAAACAATTTTAGTTAGCTTTTCCTGAAATACCTTAGTGGGATTAGATTCTAGTTTCCTATATACTCTAGTGTCTGACAATTGTCTATAGGCTTCCTCGAAGTATGTGTGCTTATCCATAACTACAATGCTGCCCCCCTTATCTGAGTTGCGTATGACAATATCATTATTGTTCATTAAACTGTTTAGTGCTTTACGCTCTTTGAATGTCAGGTTAGGGGGGGCAGCATTAGTTCTAGTAGATTTATCTAGTTCAAAGATATCTTGCTGAACTGCTTTCTGAAAAGCATTGATAAGTGGACCTCTATAGTTAGTAGGATAAAAATCAGACTGGTATTTCCGTGGGGGTGGTAAGGTATCAGATAGTGAAGCCTCTGTACTTTCATTAAGAAGACTATTAAGGCATGTAATAGCACATGCATCTTGAAACTCTAAGTGAGGGATGGGATTAGATTTACTTTCATTTGGTTTAGCTTTGTAGTTAGTTAACTCTGTATCTCTCATATTATCACTACTGATTAATATTCTCATTAGAGTTAACATATCTCAATATAACATCGCACAAGATGAAATTAATCTGCTTTCTAAAGGGTTAGGGTTTGCACCCACAAGTAGCTTTTCCAGTTTTAATACTTTACTGGACATAAATAAATTTGTTTTCAAACTTACCCTTAAAAGGTTTTTTGCACTCACTGAAAGTATTTCCGATCAGCCAATAGAATGTGAGCTTAATCTGATTGGCTGATTGGATCAGCCAATAGGATTGAACTTGAATCTGATTGGCTGATTCAATCAGCCAATCAGATTTTTCCTACCTTAATTCCGATTGGCTGATAGAATCCTATCAGACAATCGGAATTGAAGGGACGCCATCTTGGATGACGTCCCTTAAAGGAGCCTTCGTTCGTCGGTAGTCCGTCGGTAAAGAAGGATGTTCCGCGTCGGCGGGATGAAGATTAAAGATCCCGCTTGGAAGATGACATCGCCCAGATAGAAGACTTCTTCAGCGCCTCTTGGAAGATGACATCGCCCGGATGGAAGACTTCTTCAGCGCCGACTGGAGGATCACTTCATCGGATGGAAGATTTCTTCAGCGCCCCTTGGATGATGACTTCTGCCGCTCCGGATCTCCTCTTCGGTTCCATCGCTGCTCGGCTGAGTGAAGACGACTCAAGGTAGGATGATCTTCAGGGGATTAGTGTTAGGTTATTTTAAGGGGGGTTTGGGTTAGATTAGGGGTATGTGGGTGGTGGGTTTTAATGTTGGGGGGGTTGTATTTTTCTTTTACAGGCAAAAGAGCTGAATTCTTTGGGGCATGCCCCACAAAAGGCCCTTTTAAGGGCTGGTAAGGTAAAAGAGCTTTGAACTTTTTTAATTTAGAATAGGGTAGGGCATTTTTTTATTTTGGGGGGGTTTGTTATTTTATTAGGGGGCTTAGATTAGGTGTAATTAGCTTAAAATTGTTGTAATATTTTTTAAATGTTTTTATTTTTTGTAACTTAGCTTTTTTTATTTTTTGTACTTTAGTTAGTTTATGTAATTGTATTTAATTGTAGTTATTTGTAGTTAATTTATTTAATTTATTTAATTTATTTAATGATAGTGTAGTGTTAGGTTTAATTGTAACTTAGGTTAGGATTTATTTTACAGGTAATTTTGTATTTCTTTTAGCTAGGTAGTTATTAAATAGTTAATAACTATTTAATAACTATTCTAACTAGCTAAAATAAATACAAAGTTACCTGTAAAATAAATATAATTCCTAAAATAGCTACAATGTAATTATTAATTACATTGTAGCTATCTTAGGGTTTATTTTACAGGTAAGTATTTAGTTTTAAATAGGAATAATTTATTAAAGTATAGTGTAGTGTTAGGTGTAATTGTAACTTAGGTTAGTTTCTATTTTACAGGTAAATTTCTCTTTATTTTAGCTAGGTAAGCTATTAAATAGTTAATAACTATTTAATAGCTATTGTACCTAGTTAAAATAAATTGAAAGATGCCTGTAAAATAAAAATAAATCCTAAGATAGCTACAATATAATTATTATTTATATTGTAGCTATATTAGGGTTTATTTTAAAGGTAAGTATTTAGTTTTAAATAGGATTAATTTAGTTTATAATAGAAATATTATTTAGATTTATTTAATTAATATTTAAGTTAGGGGGGTGTTAGGGTTAGTGTTAGACTTAGGTTTAGGGGTTAATAAATTTATTACAGTGGCGGCGGTGTAGTGGGGGGCAGGATAGGGGTTAATTAATGTATTATAGGTGGCGACAGTGTAGGGGGGGCAGATTAGGGGTTAATAAATTTAATATAGGTTGCGGCAGGGTCCGGGAGCGACGGTTTAGGGGTTAAACTATTTATTTAGTTGAGGCGAGGTGCGGGATCGGCAGGATAGGGGTCAATAACTTTATTATAGAGGGCGGCGGTATGGGGGGGCAGGATAGGGGTTACTAGGTATAATGTAGGTGGCGGTGGGCTCCGGGAGCGGCGGTTTAGGGGTTAATACATTTATTATAGTTGCGGCGGGGTCAGGGAGCAGCGGTTTAGGGGTTAATATGTATAGAGTAGCTTGCGGTGGGCTCCGGGAGCGGCGGTTTAGGGGGTAATAACTTTATTTAGTTGCGGCGGTGTAGGGGGGACAGATTAGTGGTGTTTAGACTCGGGGTACATGTTAGGGTGTTAGGTGTAGACAGCTCCCATAGGAATCAATGGGATATCTGGCAGCAGCGAACTTGTACTTTCGCTATGGTCAGACTCCCATTGATTCCTATGGGATCCGCCGCCTCCAGGGTGGCGGTTTGAAAACCAGGTACACTGGGCCGGAAAAGTGCCGAGCGTACCTGCTAGTTTTTTGATAACTAGCAAAAGTAGTCAGATTGTGCCGAACTTGTGTGCGGAACATCTGGAGTGACGTAAGAATCGATCTGTGTCGGATCTGAGTCCGGCGGATCGAAGTTTACGTCACAAAATTCTACTTTTGCCGGTCTCTAGCCTTTGATAACTAAGGCGAATCAGCCTCGCCACAAATACGCTGTGGAATTCCAGCGTATTTGAGGTTGACGGCTTGATAACTAGGCCCCATAGTGTTAAGGGTATTTGTAGTTTAGAGGTCATGCAAGTGGTTAACCCCTTAAGGACCAAGGGCGTACGCCACACGTCCTCAAAAAAATACAGTTAATGACCGAGGACGTGTGGCGTACGTCCTTGGTCTGGAAAGCAGCTGGAAGCGATCCTGCTCGCTTCCAGTTGCTTTCCGGTTATTGCAGTGATGCCTCGATATCGAGGCATCCTGCAATAACATTTTTTAGCAATCCGGTGCAGAGAGAGCCACTCTGTGGCCCTCTCTGCACCGGACATCACCGGCTAAATCCGTTGGTGGGTGGGAGCCGGTTCGGGAGGCGGGTGGCGGCCATCGATGGCCCTGATGATGTGGAGGGGGGGCGGGATCGTGGGCGGGGGTGATCGGGGGCGCGCACGGACGCGCGCATGCACGGGAGGGCGGGGGGCGGGCGCGTGCACGGGGAGGGAGCGGGTGGGAGCCGCTACACTACAGAAAAATTATGTACTCAAAGTTTTAAAAGTACTAACTATTGACATTAAAATACATTAGTTAGGGGGTGGGGGATTGGTCTGTGGGGGGGGGGGAAGCTACACTACAGAAAAACAACATAAAAAAAAAGATGGCCCCCAATAAGTCAGAGGGGGGTTAGAGAGCTGTTTTGGGGGGGATCAGGGAGGTTGGGGGCTAAGGGGGGATCCTACAAAGTAGCATATGTAAATATGCTAAAAATTTATTTTATTTTTTTTAAAAAAAACTTTTATTTTAGTACTGGCAGACTTTCTGCCAGTACTTAAGATGGCGGGGACAATTGTGGTGTGGGGGAGGGAAGGGAGCTGTTTGGGAGGGATCAGGGGGTCTGATGTGTCAGGTGGGAGGCTGATCTCTACACTAAAGCTAAAATTAACCCTGCAAGCACCCTACAAACTACCTAATTAACCCCTTCACTGCTAGCCATAATACACGTGTGATGCGCAGCAGCACTTAGCGGCCTTCTAATTACCAAAAAGCAATGCCAAAGTCATATATGTCTGCTATTTCTGAACAAAGGGGATCCCAGAGAAGCATTTACAACCATTTGTGCCATAATTGCACAAGCTGTTTGTAAATAATTTCAGTGAGAAACCTAAAATTGTGAAAAATTTAGCGTTTTTTTTTAATTTGGCGGTGAAATGGTGGCATGAAATATACCAAAATGGGCCTAGATCAATACTTGGGGTTGTCTACTACACTACACTGAAGCTAAAATTAACCCTAGAAGCTCCCTACATGCTCCCTTATTAACCCCTTCACTGCTGGGCATAATACACGTGTGGTGCGCAGTCGCATTTAGCAGCCTTCTAATTAGTAAAAAGCAAATCCAAAGCCATATATGTCTGCTATTTATGAACAAAGGGGATCCCAGAGAAGCATTTACAACCATTTATGCTATAATTGCATAAGTTGTTTGTAAATAATTTCAGTGAGAAACCTAAAGTTTGTGAAAAAAATTGTGAAAAAGGGAACAATTTTTTTTATTTGATCGCATTTGGCGGTGAAATGGTGGCATACCAAAATGGGCCTAGATCAATACTTTGGGATGTCTTCTAAAAAAAAATATATACATGTCAATGGATATTTCGGGATTC
Organism: Bombina bombina; assembly: GCF_027579735.1. Taxonomy (NCBI): domain Eukaryota; kingdom Metazoa; phylum Chordata; class Amphibia; order Anura; family Bombinatoridae; genus Bombina; species Bombina bombina. Next base: position 368,418,047 of record NC_069504.1, read on the forward strand.
CTGAAAGATATCAGTGTCCCAATGTAACTATCGCTAATTTTGAAAAAAAAGTGGTTTGGAAATAGCAAAGTGCTACTTGTATTTATGGCCCTATAACTTGCAAAAAAAGCAAAGAACATGTAAACATTAGGTATTTCTAAACTCACGACAAAATTTAGAAACTATTTAGCATATGTTTTTTTGGGTGGTTGTAGATGTGTAACAGATTTTGGGGGTCAAAGTTAGAAAAAGTGTGTTTTTTCCATTTTTTCCTCATATTTTATAATTTTTTTTATAGTAAATTATAAGATATGATGAAAATAATGGTATATTTTGAAATTCCATTTAATGGCGAGAAAAACGGTATATGTGTGGGTACAGTAAATGAGTAAGGGGAAAATTACAGCTAAACACAAACACCACAGAAATGTAAAAATAGCCTTGGTCCCAAACGGACAGAAAATGGAAAAGTGCTGTGGTCATTAAGGGGTTAAATACTAGTGGAGAGTCTTATTGCATATAAGTTGTTAACATTTTTTTTTCCCGTTTAGGCAGATACAGGGAGTGCAGAATTATTAGGCAAGTTGTATTTTTGAGGATTAATTTTATTATTGAACAACAACCATGTTCTCAATGAACCCAAAAAACTCATTAATATCAAAGCTGAATAGTTTTGGAAGTAGTTTTTAGTTTGTTTTTAGTTATAGCTATTTTAGGGGGATATCTGTGTGTGCAGGTGACTATTACTGTGCATAATTATTAGGCAACTTAACAAAAAACAAATATATACCCATTTCAATTATTTATTTTTACCAGTGAAACCAATATAACATCTCAACATTCACAAATATACATTTCTGACATTCAAAAACAAAACAAAAACAAATCAGTGACCAATATAGCCACCTTTCTTTGCAAGGACACTCAAAAGCCTGCCATCCATGGATTCTGTCAGTGTTTTGATCTGTTCACCATCAACATTGCGTGCAGCAGCAACCACAGCCTCCCAGACACTGTTCAGAGAGGTGTACTGTTTTCCCTCCTTGTAAATCTCACATTTGATGATGGACCACAGGTTCTCAATGGGGTTCAGATCAGGTGAACAAGGAGGCCATGTCATTAGATTTTTTTCTTTTATACCCTTTCTTGCCAGCCACGCTGTGGAGTACTTGGACGCGTGTGATGGAGCATTGTCCTGCATGAAAATCATGTTTTTCTTGAAGGATGCAGACTTCTTCCTGTACCACTGCTTGAAGAAGGTGTCTTCAAGAAACTGGCAGTAGGACTGGGAGTTGAGCTTGACTCCATCCTCAACCCGAAAAGGCCCCACAAGCTCATCTTTGATGATACCAGCCCAAACCAGTACTCCACCTCCACCTTGCTGGCGTCTGAGTCGGACTGGAGCTCTCTGCCCTTTACCAATCCAGCCACGGGCCCATCCATCTGGCCCATCAAGACTCACTCTCATTTCATCAGTCCATAAAACCTTAGAAAAATCAGTCTTGAGATATTTCTTGGCCCAGTCTTGACGTTTCAGCTTGTGTGTCTTGTTCAGTGGTGGTCGCCTTTCAACCTTTCTTACCTTGGCCATGTCTCTGAGTATTGCACACCTTGTGCTTTTGGGCACTCCAGTGATGTTGCAGCTCTGAAATATGGCCAAACTGGTGGCAAGTGGCATCTTGGCAGCTGCACGCTTGACTTTTCTCAGTTCATGGGCAGTTATTTTGCGCCTTGGTTTTTCCACACGCTTCTTGCGACCCTGTTGACTATTTTGAATGAAACGCTTGATTGTTCGATGATCACGCTTCAGAAGCTTTGCAATTTTAAGAGTGCTGCATCCCTCTGCAAGATATCTCACTATTTTTGACTTTTCTGAGCCTGTCAAGTCCTTCTTTTGACCCATTTTGCCAAAGAAAAGGAAGTTGCCTAATAATTATGCACACCTGATATAGGGTGTTGATGTCATTAGACCACACCCCTTCTCATTACAGAGATGCACATCACCTAATATGCTTAATTGGTAGTAGGCTTTCGAGCCTATACAGCTTCGAGTAAGACAACATGCATAAAGAGGATGATGTGGTCAAAATACTCATTTGCCTAATAATTCTGCACTCCCTGTATATTCTTCTGCTGCAACCTGCTGCTACAGGGCTTAAATGATTAGTCACTTTTAGGGATTTTTACTTAAAATCTTTCTGTTTTCTAGTGTAGCTCATCAGTCATATGAAATAAGAAACATATTAGATCTTGTGATAATGTGAGTAAAGTGCTTCCCTCTGTTAATATGATGATGATGGGTATTCAGGATTGCAGCAGAAACATAGCTAACCACATGGCATCTATAGTGGAAAATGAGAATGTGTGCAAACTGCATCCCATCTTCAGTAGCTTTTAATCATGTCCATTTCTTTGCAAAACATAATGTAATGTCCTGCCTTCTGATATTGAATCATCTTTTTAATGCTGTGCTGGCGCTTTTACTTTAGGGCCCTTTTATGTGAGCAGGTTTTTCTAGATGTCTGGGTTCACTGGTATTATAAACTGGCCTAGGCCTCATGCATTCTCACTAAATAGCATTAATGGCCCTTCTATGCCTGTGAGCGAGTGCCATAGTTATCATCTTTTGCTGACCCACTCTGACAAGTTGTGCCTCTCACAAACCCTCTTACCGCATTTGCATCTGTGAGCTACTGGCCCTCATGCGTGTCCGTTACCGGAGAGTTCCCTCTACCCTGTGGTTGATGTATAGGGTCAGTCCGCTGTATCCTACTGCAAAAGAGTTGTACGGCGCAATGCCGCTTGAGATTAACTACGCCACGTGGGTAAGATGGCGATCGGCACCTGATAGCTCCATACAGCTCCGGAGTAAAAAGTTATTTATAGTGCCCCAAATCGCTCCAGACTGCTCTCTGAGGTACCCACTATAAACTCCTGAATGTTCAGTTACCAAGTTTAGGCATGATTGCCCCCAGATGCCCTCACATATTACAGTTTAGCACGGAGCTCAATTGCTAAGCTGCCATCTCCCTTCAGCTCCAGGCTCCGCCAGCCCAGTGTGTTACCATTTAGATGGTGTCTTACCCACGTGGCTGCTGTGTTGTGCTGCTGTGCTCCGCTCTCATGAGTAATTCACTCCTCTCCGTTCAGAAAAAAAAAATGTTATGATCCTCAAGTAAGTTCCCCCAAAGAGCATCTGCATGGTTATGCCACTCTCTCCAGAGGAGCGCAACCCAACCGCTAGTCAGGACTCCATTGCAGCTGCAAAATAGGCTTTAAGTTGCAAGCCTCCTAACTTCACATACTTCCGCACCTGTATGGTCACGGTTTGAGTCTCTTGTGGTTTCTGAGGCTAACGTTGGTCAATGTGTGCAGTTAGGGTCTGTTTAGATTAGTTTCCACCACCTTTTATTTTGTCTCCTACACAGAGCTCCGGACTCACGCTGCCATCTCAGAGCTCGGTCAGGCTCCGCCCATATATATTTTTTTAATAGACAACCCAAAGTATTGACCTAGACCCATTTTGGTATATTTAATGCCACCATTTCACCGCCAAATGCGATCAAATAAAAAAAATCGTTAACTTTTTCACAAAACTTTTAGGTTTCGCACTGAAATTATTTACAAACAGCTTGTGCAATTATGGCACAAAAAGTTGTAAATGCTTCTCTGGGATCCTCTTTGTTCATAACAGAAGACATATATGGCTTTGGCATTGCTTTTTGCTAATTAGAAGGCCTCAAAATGTCACTGCGCACCACACTTGTATTATGCCCAGCAGTGAAGGGGTTAATTAGGCAGCTTGTAGGGTTAATTTTAGCTTTAGTGTAGAGATCAGCCTCCCACCTGACACATCTCACCCCATGATTCCTCCCTGACCCCTCTCAAACAGTTCTCTTCCCTCCCCCACCTCACAATTGTCACTGCCATCTTAAGTACTGGCAAGTCTGCCAGTATGAAAATAAAAGCCTTTTATATATATAAATACATTTGCTGCAGTGTAGGTTCCCCCCTAACCCCCCAACCTCCCTGATCCCGCCAAAAAAAGATCTCTAACCCCTCTACCTATTTGCCGCCATCTTTTTTTTTTTTTTTAAATGACCCAAATTTGCAGCAAACTGGGTACTGACAGACACCTGTCAGTACCCAGTTTGCTGAAAATTTGGCTCATTTAAAAAAATAAAAGACCCATTTTCTCTATAGTGTAGCTGCCCCCCCCCCCTGACTTAATACCATAACCCCTCCCAGATTCCTTTACTTTATCAGATCCCACATAGAATCCCCCTCATTGCCCTTCCTCCCCCTTCCTCTTTCCCCCTCACTGCTGCTGCGGCTCAATATTATTTTTTTTTGTGTTCCTGTAGCGTGGCGTAGCAGTCCCACCCACTTCCACCCTCCTCCTGCCCCCCTCTAGCGATGGGCCTCTCACTCGCCTCCCTCCTAACCCCCCCACACCACCAATGATCGGCACCATCGATGGCTGATGCAGAGAAGGCCACAGAGTGGTTCTCTGCTTCGCCAACTGATCGGAGGGTATTGCACAATGTCTCAATATCGAGGCATCGCTTCCAGCGCTCATTTTCACAGAGGATGTACCAGGTATGTCCATTGTCATTAACTGACACTTTTTGCAGGATGTACCTGGTACGTCCTCGGTTGTTAAGGGGTTAAAGAGCACAAATGCTGTTGCTTTTTTTGCCTGATGAAACAGTCAGCAGACTAAGAAACATGTTGCAATAAAACATTCCTTTACACAGTTGATGGGTTCAGTATTTATTTGTCCAGTGGTGGTCTCATATGCATTTTGTATGCATGGTTTGAGTATATATCTTGTAGAACCTCCTCTTTAATTACCATCTAGACATTTGGGAACAGCATACAGAAAACAGCCTGTTGCAGTTTGCTTTATAAAAGGGAGCAGTTCACTTGAGTGCCAGTCAGCTGGAGACTGAGAGTGTGTGCTTATTGCACCATTGTTTTTGGTGCCATCACAATGTGTGAGTCCTTTTCTGCTTTGGACATATTTAAATTTTATAAGATTATGTTATGTGGTGCCCCTTTGTTGCTTGTGTTTTCTAAAACTTGTGTTCCTGTCCAAATACTGCATGAGATTCCCTTGTGTTATGTGTCAGGGCTCATGTGCCATAATTTAGCATTTCTCAACCCATAACATGTTATACTTAGCAAGAATACTTTTGTTAAAATTTCTAGAGCACTGTCCAGTCATTATTATTTAATCTTACAAAACTGTGTGTGGTATCTGTTGTCTGCTGACAATATCCCTTTTTAACATTCCATCAACCAGTTTTTAATCAATCAACCTTTTACTTATCCTTCACTTTGTAATGTTCTTTGCAACCTTATTTCACATATACAAGTCTAGGAGCTTAGGGCAAGCTGCAGTGTTCAGATGTGAAGACTTGGTATATAAATAAACGTTAAGCTCCCAGTGTGAGCTGACAAAATGGAGATGAAAGGTAGTAGCTTATGTTTTTCATTGGCTAATATATAATACACTATAAAGCATTTTTTCTGGTTAAATTTATCCCTGTTCAATGCAGGAGAAAATGTCAGCTCGCATTTGCCATAGCAATACAAAAAATAAAAAAAATCACAATCTCTTATACATAAAAATAGTGACTACATTGTAAAGGTGATTAAAGTATTACTAGAACCCATATGCTGTATTGGAAGTAGCACTTATATTAATTATAGGCACAAAGCCCCTGCGATTCCCTATTATTTACTTTGTACAAAAATGTTACTGTAAAGTAGCTAATTGCACTGATGTAACATAGTTAAACTTTTGAATCACAGTTTCATTGTGTCTGCTATACATTATTCATATAAATGTAACTGTAAATAAAAGTGCTGATGTGATATTAAGTTTAATGACAGCATTGTTGTGACAGCATCTAGTTAATAGCTATCATTTTCTATATAAAACACCAGGAACATCCTATGCATGTTGCTACTATGTGCTTTACATGCTATAAAGTCACCAAACCAGCCTCAAGGCAGCCTAAATTCAAACACATAAGATTTTAAAATAAATTATGTATTGAATGAATTCCATATCACAATCAAATTAATATCAACCCAGCACCACCACAGTTAACAATAACCAGATCCAATTCTACCACAATAAATCGTAACCTTGACAGGGCCCCACTAACCTGTCATGGCCCAAATATGCAACTTCCAAAGATAATTCCCCTAATATCCAAGGATCACCCTCCTATGATCCACGCACTGCAATATGCCTCAAGTATTAAAGAATCTTCCTACAAGACAAGAAAACTAAAATACAAAAAGTGTGAGGGCTCTATTTGATAGTAAATCATTCAGATAGTCTACCAGAATTGAACAGTTGCATCAACAGGAGGGAACTGAAGAGAGAAGACACTTTAACTGAACTTAAAGTGATGGTAAACCCTAGCGTTTTTGAAATGCTAGGATTTACCAGTGCTGTAAATAAAGGAGACTCTCAGTAATGAAGTATAAAAAGTTCCTTAATTGGGGGGCGGAGCCAGCCAGCTACGGGAGCAGACGTGTTTTTGCTGAGCTCTACTAAATTGAGAATTAATACCACCAAAAAATCACCAAATCCACTGTCTAAGTACTCCTTTTCACCAGCTATGTTCTCACCTCGTTATGGGTGAAGGTTACAACGACTATGCACAAGCTGGACACCAAATTAAAGGTGCGCAAATATCCAGATACCGTGCTGTGTAGGCCTCTGGAGGTAGTTTCACGTTAGCAAGCTGTGCATGTCTGATTACCACATAGCGGAGGCACCTAGTGTTTACTGCTAACTCGACTTACTCCTTAGAACATGAAGGAGGCAGATATCTCCATCCATGATCTACTACTGAAGCTGGACCGAAAGCTGTGCAATGGATTTGAAGAATTAAGGTCAGTAATAAAGGGCGAACGCATGACATCAGCCATTTTTGTACTTGAAACTTCCGTTCTGGCCAAAGTACAGCTGGTGGACAAGCAAATCGATTTTAACGCATATGCAAGAGAGGGTGAACCAATCTCTACATGTAAGATCTCAACAGCATGTCATAAGCCCCTCTCACCAGCCCCAGCAACGGGAGATATTATCAGCTCTGAGCTAAAGGTTGCTAAACCTGCTACATGAGGGACGGTCACTACCCGAGATATTGAGTCGCAAGCTTACTGTAATACCGGTCCCTCGATAACTGCAAAATCCAAGCAGCAGCCGGGAAATCTTACAGTTATCCGTAAGCAAAGCGACAACTTCTACTACCACAGCCACCCCAATCTCCCTATAGGAATCAAGAGCGAGAGATGCTTCATCAGATCCTCTGCGGCCACGCAACTGCGGACTGGAGATTGTGGATTTGATAATATACCCCAAGTACTTGTATTTAAAATTACCTCCACTATGCCCCTACCTGGAACACTTGCTCCTACGTTGTTTCATCTAAGAATTGGAATAGGCTAATTATTCCCAAGTCCTAGCCTGTATTCTGTGTGACTCTGGCATTAACTTTCGTAAGGCAGACCTTCATGATGGCGATTGTTATGTGTTATACTTTCTCTATAGCAGGCCTGCACTCCCTGTATGCATTAGATTATTAGTTTATAAAGTTCAATTACTACATTACTATTTCCTCAATAAATGGAACGATTCATATGGCACATATTTTTACTGTTAATGTCTAAGAAGGTATGCTATGTCTTTGTTTTTTAACTCCTTTACATCTTGGCTAGAACTCTGTAAAGACTAAGTTTAGAGGTATTGTAGAGATTTATAATTTGATATAATTTCTTAGTTAGTCATTACTGCTCCTCCTTACTGTTTACTCACAGCCCCATAGGCTAGTTTTATGTTAAGTAATCAGTTAGTTTTACTAATATACTTTAATTACATACTCCCTTAGCAGAAATAACATATCCCTCCCCAGGTTTATTCTAAATCTGCAACATGTTTATTGCAATGTTTGATGATATGTTTTCATACACATGCTGGTGAACATTTAAGCCTCATGTTATAATTAAGCAATTGTTTCTTTGAGTGGGTCAGAGAGAAAAGTAGTTTGTCTTTCTGGCACACCTAACCTCTCTTCTTAGGATGCTCTTTTAAGCCCTGCTTATGGATATAATACTGCCTGTGGGAAGGTTCCTAATAGCACTAATGTGTTCAATCTCCCTCACACTCCATTCTCCCTAAGGAATATTACATAATTGAGTTCCTGTAGTATATTATGGGCTTTCCACGTTCGCTACTAGCCATTATGCTGACTATGAATAGAAGCTCGAAATGAGGTTAAACTTACTACTCTAACGCCGTGCGATCTCAATACTCATATAATTTGGGATATATGTAAATATATTTTATGTGGAGCCTCATTGTTAGCACATGCATGCCTTGCAGAGTTTACTCTTTCCTAGATGCATATTTCTGTATCATACCTGGGTACGTGATGGTACAGCAGTGTGCAGCAGTACCCAGTGACTCATTTGGATTTCTCTCTCATTTAGCTATCCTCATACGGACTTCTATATGCCATATAAATGTCTTTTTCAGTTTGTGTATTGATAGTACACGTGGCAGGAACAATAAGACATTTTAATATGTTTGCTATATTACACCAATTGTATACCGTAACTACTGTGACTAAGAGGTATAGATTACTTCTGTTTTCTTTAGTGTGTTATCAGTAGGTTATGTTGTTAATAGCCAGACCCATTAGGTAAAAGATGCCAACTATATCATAGGGCTAGTTTCGATGTAAGATAACAGTTGTTTTTTGAGATTCTCTCTTCTCTAACACTCTAGGACCAATAACTCTAGGGGTTGCAATTACGCCTTATCTAAGCATAGACACTGTGACGCAGCGTTGTTTGTTGGATCCCTCTTAGTTTAACTCAGACTATCTTAGCATAACTATACTGAACGATTGATGGGCTTCTTCATAGTGAGTTGGCACTACTGCCTGTATGGGATATTCTAGGTCCAATATTACTGTACACCCATATCGCAATAAGGTCACAAACATTATTATCTTAGATAACCGCTTGTTTGAATCTAGATTTATTATATTTACTAGGCAGGTTATGTTATCTTGACGCAGGTTTCTTTTTCTCTTGCCAATCTGGGTACCTGTATTGACTTCTTATTTAACTGTTAACCACCAGCATATAATGGCCTCATTTGTAAAATAAGATAATATTATTGTATTCAATTATTGAAACCTATATTGGCCAAAGTCACTGCTTTAGCAGAGTAACATGTTAATCTAGATTCATTCGCTACGTCTTATTGTTAGTCTATGATGCTCTGCTCAGCATGTCTCTGTCATAGTGATATTTCTATGCGTTTATAACGTACCTTTATTTGTCAAACTTAATTTATGAAAGTGTATAGTCCTGTGATACGATTTATTAGTTTGCTATATTGACTTATGAAAGTTAGCTTCTCTACTTCATATCAGCACACTGGCAGATATATACAGCACAGACCCCTACTCCACCTAGGTTTCAAGGCTGACTTGAGCAAGCACTCTTCCAAGGCACATAAGAAACACATATAAGCCAATGCTGATACTGGGATTAAGCTGCAAATGATTTGTAGCACACAGAGTTCTCATTTTTGAATAGTTATATAGTAAACCCATGTGTTTTCAATTTTCCTTAATATTTTAATATGAGTTCATATCAGTCACTAGCCTATGTATATATTGCTAACCCCTGCTGACGCATTCTCTTATGGACCCCTAGACATACCGAGTTGTCAATTGGAGTTTGACCTTCAATGACATAATCTCATATAACTAACTCTTCAATAACATTTTCTAAGGGTCCAGCCATATCTTATATCTCTTAGAATGTCTGAATGCTGATATATATATATGTGTGTTTTTTTTACGTACGGCTCCGCCCTCCAACCCTCCCCTCATATTGATAGCGGTGCTTACCAGCTGAAATTCCCCCCCCCCCATTCCTCCTCTTCTTGCAGCTCATAAAGAGCTATCTATCTGACCTCCAGTTATTTACTATATCCACAAGCCATTTGGCCTACAACTTAAGGTGTCAATAGGTCAGACATTTATACTAATATATCATAAAATCGAGGTTTCATCTGCCTATCTATTGTGATTTGTATAATCGTTTAAATATGTTGTTCAATTGTGTTTGTATCATTCTCTATTACCAGAAGGCGGTTTATGTCTTATGTGTTTTATGTATATTATGCAAAACCTCAATAAAAAATATTTAAAAAAAAAAAAAGTTCCTTAATTTGCCTGCAGTTTATGCTGCGCTGAGCGCCTCCGGCTGCCCATGGCAAAACACAGTTTTTTCAATGAGGTGACATTCCCACCACTTTGCCAATAGTTGTGCATTATGCTGAATAGCTAGCACGCTATTGGCTGAGAGGTGGAAACACCAACTCACGGAACATTTTGCCATGGGCAGCCGGAGGCACTCAGCATAAACTGCAGGCAAATAAAAAAAATTTAAGGCAGAGAACTGAGAATTGATAAAGAAAAATTGGAGGTGCCAATATATAGTACAAGTGCTCAACTATACTAATAGTAATCGCTGTGTTACAAAGGTTAAAAATAACCCTATATTTTGCTCAGTGTCAATATGGGACACTATACAATGTAGTAACCTAATATTAATAAGGATACAACGTGATATTCTTGTGATGTACAAACGTACCTAAACCTCAAGGTCTATATTATACTATAAACCATAGCTATGTAAACAAACAGTGTTATAAAGTGAAACAAACAACATGAGTTAGTGTGACAAGAAAACACTTAGCGTTCGAGTCCAAATGTGATATTCATATGTGGATGTATGAGTCTCCTGATATCATCAAAAAAGACTTCTCCACGACACTGGGGGGATATATAGAGTTAGTCCATAGAATGGGTGGCTTGCATCTTCTTCAAACGATCGTTGGTGTAGAATTCGAATTGAACATATGGAAGAAAGGAAAAAAAGAAGGAGCCACAATATTGCAGCATCAATGGTACCATGCACTTCCCCACAGATCCCTCTGTCCTACTTACAAAATGTAAAGCACTTGATAAGTGCCACAAGCGCAGACTGTACTAATCAGTAGTACAGCTGACAGGTCTCCGTCTGTTCCTCTCTGCAGGATCTTTATCTGTCAAACTCTCGCAGTGTATATACAGGGAAACATAAAGGAAAAAAGCACTACAATAGTGCCTTATCAATGGTATCACCACAAGCCCCTCTAAGACTCTGGTACTACTTACGAGATCCAAAGCACTTGATAAGTGCCACAAACGCAGACTGGGCACTTATAGTAGCACAGCTGACTATCCCTCATTCTTAGTGCAGCTCCCTGACGTCCACAATGGTCACTGTTTATTCAGTAAAAGTTAGTGCCGTAAACCCACAGCGTATTGAAAGCTGTTGTGGTATAGTAAATAAATCCGTGTAAAGTCTCCTCCAGTAATAGACTTTATTAAAAAACAAGTAAAATACACTTAAAATATGACGTTTCACGGTCTTACACCGACCGTTTCATCAGGTAGATTACAGTCATTATTTTTCACGGATTTAAATATACTAGACGGCGTTCTCAGGAAGGCGCATTACATCCCCCCCCACTAACGGGCCTATCAAGAGTTCAATACACTGGCCAATCAAATTGACTCATAGCACACACACCTTTTTACCAAAGTGTCAATGGGATTAACATTAATAATACGGCACCGCTGCTGATAGCCGGCCGCTACAATTGCCAAGATATACTGAAAATATATCTAAATATAACAAGTCGGAGCTAATCGGCCCACCTAGTAAAAAATAAAATAAAAATTATTGGTGCTAAATTAATACGGTTGATCTCGTGTGCGATCTAGTTATATTCAGGTGCACTACCATTCCCTTACATTCTAAAAACCGACCACAATATAGATATCTATGTATTTTGTTCCTAAGCATCAATAATACTTTTATACTGTATTTAGAAATCTTATATACATACAATTTTTGTTGCTCACTTACTCACTAGAATAGGAACTACAGTGTATGGAATACAGACATTTACATATGTGTGTGTGACCCTTTATATGTTCCTATACCCTCTGTAAACTTAGATAGACTAAATGTTATTTACTAAACTACATTATATGTCAAGAGTAAAGTGGATATTATACTCATAGACATATAACCCAAAAATGTTTGGACTAGTGATATAAATTTAATTAAAAATTATAAAAAAATATAAACAAATATATCATATATATACACAATTTTGAACCCTGTAAAATGTAAACAATATATGGGATAGAGGAGTACTATTGAGGCCTCCAATTCTCTCACTGTGGATAATAGTGATAAACATAATTCTCTCAAGTCCCATAAATTTGTCTTTCCAGGGCAAATCCAGGATTAATAGTCTTAAGCTTTTCAGAGATATATACCTAACCACACAATATTACAAAAAATAGGTGATCTTCATTGAAGGTGATATCAATGGTGAACATACACATAATAAGCATAATAATGTGTATGTGACTGCATATCTCGACTTCTAGATTTTAACAACCTATCTATAGATGACCTAGAGTCTTACCTCTCTATTGATGTTAATAAGTATGATATTATCAACTAACCATTACTATGATGTAACTAAATCTCTATTTTCATCTGCCCCAGACTAATAATTAAATGCTGCCATGTCAATATTTTCGTTCAAGCCGAATGGATTTAAAGTTTTAAATCTCCAGATCCAATACGTCTCTCTTTGTCTAAGGTGGAGAAGTCTATTTCTTCCCCATTTACACTCGATATGTTCGAGTGGATAGATCTTAAAGATATTGCTTTCACCTGGATGGCATCTATTTCCATGTCTAGGAATACTATGATTTTTGGTCTTATTTTTAAGATTCCTCATGTGCTCTCCCCATCTCTTCTTGAGGGGTCTGGAGGTCCTCCCTATGTATTGGACCCCACATTTACACTCCAAGAGGTATACAACAAAACATGAATCACATGTAAAGTGTGTATTAATCTCTAATCTTTCTTTTGTAGTAAAAGAAGTCACAATCACTTTGTTACCCAGAGTGAAATCACATAGGCCACAAAGGGCTCTATTACATCTATAGAATCCAGTTTTAAATATGCTATTTCTATTTTTATACTAGGGGCTACTTTGTTCTTAATGGTTGGAGCTCTTTTAAATGTACATATAGGTCTCTCATTTAAACAAGCTTCTAAAAGAGGATCCCCTTAAAGGATAAACCAATATTTGTTTATTATATTCTTAATTTTTTTATAATTAGAATTATATTGGGTGATAAATCTCAACCCTCTATCATTCTCCTTTTTTCTCCTAGTTGGTTCCTCTTTGGGTTCTACGTTATCATTAGTTATTTTCTTCTTCTTATTTATTAGTTCATTCCTATCTTTATTCCAAGCTTTCATATAGCTTTTTTCCACTAGATCTTTCGGATATTGTTTTTCTAGGAATCTATTTTTCAAGAGTATCGATTGTGACTCAAATGTTTTTAAGTCTGTACAGTTCCTTCTCAATCTGCAGAACTGATTGAATGGGATATTTGTTTTCCATGGTTTATAATGGTTACTATTGTAGTTGAGATAGCTATTTGTATCAACCGTCTTAAAGTGTGTCTTAGTGCTGACATTACCATTCGAGTCCCAACTCAATACTAAATCCAAAAACTCAATAGAAACCTCATCGATATGATGAGTAAAATTTATTCCCATATCATTGTTGTTCATAACTTCAACGAATCTATTCATTTCCAATACATCCCCTTCCCAAATGAACAACAAATCATCAATGAAACGGCCATAGAAGACCAGGCTCACCCTCTGGGGGGAGAAATAGATATATCTGTCCTCAAAGACCCCCATAAATAAGTTGGCAAAACTGGGGGCGAACCTGGGCCCCATGGCCGTTCCCTTGATTTGGATATAAAACTCCTCCTGAAAAACAAAATAATTATGTTCCAAAACAAAAAGGATAGCCTCTAATAGAAAAGTACGCTGCTCTTCCGGAAAATATATATCTTGTTTAAGAAAATACTCCACACTCTTTATACCTATTTCATGGGATATATTTGAATATAGCGATGACACATCACATGTCATCCATCTAAGATTTCTATCATTTTTGTTTATTTCTGTTAGTTTCGTGATTAGGTCAGGAGTATTTTTTATGTAGGAGGGTAACATGAATACAGATTTTTTTTAAAAATTATCCACATATTCTGACAAATTGCATGATAGATTACCTATCCCCGATATTATGGGGTGCCCTGGGGGATCTACGGTGGACTTGTATATTTTAGGGAGGTGGTAGTAGTAGGCTAGATTGGGGTTATGTGGTATTAAAAAATCTCTCTCTTTTTTATTTAAAATTCCCTCTAACCATCCTTTATCAATCAGTTTTATAAGACTAGCTAGAAATGTTTGTGTAGGATTAAATGTTAATTTTTTTGTAATATTCTGTATCTAGCAGAATCCTTCTAGCCTCTTTTAGGTAGTCATTATAATCTTGCACAACTATCCCCCCTCCCTTGTCCACCTGTCTTATCACTATCTCATCATTCTTCCCCAGTCTCGATAAAGTCTTATATTCATACAAATTTAAATTCGCTCCTCTAATTTTACCCGTTTCTAGTTTCCCAAATTCCTCTAGGACTAGGTTCTGGAATAACTGTATACTTTGCCCCATAGATGGGGGATTAAAGTTAGATTTATTTGCTAACTCTGTATGGATGTATCCATCGAAAAGCTCCTCACAAAGAAGATCAGTTTCAAAATAAATTATCTCAGTTATTGGTCTTTCAGCCATATCATCTGTGACTATTGCTATTTGGTCTGAATTCTGTAGTTTCTGTTCACAAAAATATCTCTGCATCGATAGTTTGCGTACAAATCTATTAAGGTCCACAAATAGATCAAAAAGTTTATGGTCATTAGAGGGACAGAACGCTAGACCTCTGTTTAAAACACAGATTTCTTCGTTCTTGAGCTCATAACTTGAAAGATTGAAGATACTTTTTTTCATTCGTTCAAGTTTCTCCTTTTTGGAAGATTTAGCTCTCCCTCTGCTGCCACGTTTGCGTATGACCTTTTTTTGTGATTGTTCTGGTTCATACCTGGAATATGTTCTCTGTTGTCTACATATTCTCTTTCTAGCTGTTTCAAGCGTATCGGTACTGTACGTTGTTGGTGTATTCTTGATCTTGAACTTTGATCTATCTGAAAATCCTGATTTCTCTCCTCCTCAAAAAACCCTGATCTCCTTCTATGGGTATAACTGTTATTCTGACCCCTCTGCGAGTTGTTATAGTGATTATTTTATCCTTGGTTTGAGGATTCCCCTTGATTTTTATAAAATCTCTCTTTGTTGTAATTATAGTAGTCCCTCTTTTCTCTTTCTCTAAGAGGTCTATTTATTTGTTGCCCAGTAAAGTTAATATAATCATCCTTTGTATGTGTATTTGAATTTCTTCTCTGTTGTGGTCTAAAATGGGGATTTGCCTTGTAATGTGGTTTCGGGGAAAAGGAATAATTCTCTCTATGTTCATTTAAGATTACATTTTTCTTTTTATCTTTAGGTTTTATATATGTGACTTTAGTCCAAGGTTCTACCCTTGGATTATTTGTCTCTATATTGTCATTTTCCATGTTTGTAGGATTGTTCTCAATTCTATCTTTTGAATTGTAATCATAAATTTACCCTTCTGTATAGTCTTTCTCATCCCTAAGTAATTTTTTTAGTTTGGTTTGTATCAATTTTCTCTGAAATGAATCTACTTTATCTTGTATCTCCGTCATCCTTCTTATAAATTCAGTATTTGATTCATATTTAGACAGTGTTTCTTGAATCTGCTCTATTTCTAGCTCAGTTTGATTCAGAACTTTCTCTCTAAATTCTATAAGGAGATCTATAAGTCTGAAAGAGCAATCAGATAGTATTTCCTGCCACATCTTGATAAGTTCACAATCTTGTTTGAAAGAACATAGTTTGAGACCAATAACTGAGATCATTTATTTTGAAACTGATCTTCTTTGTGAGGAGCTTTTTGATGGATACATCCATACAGAGTTAGCAAATAAATCTAACTTTAATCCCCCATCTATGGGGCAAAGTATACAGTTATTCCAGAACCTAGTCCTAGAGGAATTTGGGAAACTAGAAACGGGTAAAATTAGAGGAGAGAATTTAAATTTGTATGAATATAAGGCTTTATCGAGACTGGGGAAGAATGATGAGATAGTGATAAGACAGGCAGACAAGGGAGGGGGGATAGTTGTGCAAGAGTATAATGACTACCTTAAAGAGGCTAGAAGGATTCTGCTAGATACAGAATATTACAAAAAATTAACATTTAATCCTACACAAAGATTTCTAGCTAGTCTTATAAAACTGATCGATAAAGGATGGTTAGAGGGAATTTTAAATAAAAAAGAGAGAGATTTTTTAATACCACATAACCCCAATCTAGCCTACTACTACCACCTCCCTAAAATACACAAGTCCACCGTAGATCCCCCAGGGCGCACCATAATATCGGGGATAGGTAATCTAACATGCAATTTGTCAGAATATGTGGATAATTTTTTTTAAAAATCTGTATTCATGTTACCCTCCTACATAAAAGATACTCCTGACCTAATCACGAAACTAACAGAAATAAACAAAAATGATAGAAATCTTAGATGGATGACATGTGATGTGTCATCGCTATATTCGAATATATCCCATGAAATAGGTATAAAGAGTGTGGAGTATTTTCTTAAACAAGATATATATTTACCGTAAGAGCAGCGTACTTTTCTATTAGAGGCTATCCTTTTTGTTTTGGAACATAATTATTTTGTTTTTCAGGAGGAGTTTTATATCCAAATCAAGGGAACAGCCATGGGGCCCAGGTTCGCCCCCAGTTTTGCCAACTTATTTATGGGGGTCTTTGAGGACAGATATATCTATTCCTCCCCCCAGAGGGCGAGCCTGGTCTTCTATGGCCGTTTCATTGATGATTTGTTGTTCATTTGGGAAGGGGATGTATTGGAAATGAATAGATTCGTAGACGTTATGAACAACAATGATATGGGAATAAATTTTACTCATCATATTGATGAGGTTTCTATTGAGTTTTTGCATTTAGTATTGAGTTGGGACTCGAATGGTAATGTCAGCACTAAGACACACTTTAAGACGGTTGATACAAATAGCTATCTCAACTACAATAGTAACCATTATAAACCATGGAAAACGAATATCCCATTCAATCAGTTCTGCAGATTGAGAAGGAACTGTACAGACTTAAAAACATTTGAGTCACAATCGATACTCTTGAAAAATAGATTCCTAGAAAAACAATATCCGAAAGATCTAGTGGAAAAAAGCTATATGAAAGCTTGGAATAAAGATAGGAATGAACTAATAAATAATAAGAAGAAAATAACTAATGATAACGTAGAACTCAAAGAGGAACCAACTAGGAGAAAAAAGGAAAATGATAGAGGGTTGAGATTTATCACCCAATATAATTCTAATTATAAAAAAAATAAGAATATAATAAACAAATATTGGTTTATCCTTTAAGGGGATCCTCTTTTAGAAGCTTGTTTAAATGAGAGACCTATATGTACATTTAAAAGAGCTCCAACCATTAAGAACAAAGTAGCCCCTAGTATAAAAATAGAAATAGCATATTTAAAACTGGATTCTATAGATGTAATAGAGCCCTTTGTGGCCTATGTGATTTCACTCTGGGTAACAAAGTGATTGTGACTTCTTTTACTACAAAAGAAAGATTAGAGATTAATACACACTTTACATGTGATTCATGTTTTGTTGTATACCTCTTGGAGTGTAAATGTGGGGTCCAATACATAGGGAGGACCTCCAGACCCCTCAAGAAGAGATGGGGAGAGCACATGAGGAATCTTAAAAATAAGACCAAAAATCATAGTATTCCTAGACATGGAAATAGATGCCATCCAGGTGAAAGCAATATCTTTAAGATCTATCCACTCGAACATATCGAGTGTAAATGGGGAAGAAATAGACTTCTCCACCTTAGACAAAGAGAGACCTATTGGATCTGGAGATTTAAAACTTTAAATCCATTCGGCTTGAACGAAAATATTGACATGGCAGCATTTAATTATTAGTCTGGGGCAGATGAAAATAGAGATTTAGTTACATCATAGTAATGGTTAGTTGATAATATCATACTTATTAACATCAATAGAGAGGTAAGACTCAAGGTCATCTATAGATAGGTTGTTAAAATCTAGAAGTCGAGATATGCAGTCACATACACATTATTATGCTTATTATGTGTATGTTCACCATTGATATCCCCTTCAATGAAGATCACCTATTTTTTGTAATATTGTGTGGTTAGGTATATATCTCTGAAAAGCTTAGGACTATTAATCCTGGATTTGCCCTGGAAAGACAAATTTATGGGACTTGAGAGAATTATGTTTATCACTATTATCCACAGTGAGAGAATTGGAGGCCTCAATAGTACTCCTCTATCCCATATATTGTTTACATTTTACAGGGTTCAAAATTGTGTATATATATATGATATATTTGTTTATATTTTTTTATAATTTTTAATTAAATTTATATCACTAGTCCAAACATTTTTGGGTTATATGTCTATGAGTATAATATCCACTTTACTCTTGACATATAATGTAGTTTAGTAAATAACATTTAGTCTATCTAAGTTTACAGAGGGTATAGGAACATATAAAGGGTCACCCACACATATGTAAATGTCTGTATTCCATACACTGTAGTTCCTATTCTAGTGAGTAAGTGAGCAACAAAAATTGTATGTATATAAGATTTCTAAATACAGTATAAAATTATTATTGATGCTTAGGAACAAAATACATAGATATCTATATTGTGGTCGGTTTTTAGAATGTAAGGGAATGGTAGTGCACCTGAATATAACTAGATCGCACACGAGATCAACCGTATTAATTTAGCACCAATAATTTTTATTTTATTTTTTCTAGGCGGGCCGATTAGCTCCGACTTGTTATATTTAGATATATTTTCAGTATATCTTGGCAATTGTAGCGGCCGGCTATCAGCAGCGGTGCCCTATTATTAATGTTAATCCCATTGACACTTTGGTAAAAAGGTGTGTGTGCTATGAGTCAATTTGATTGGCCAGTGTATTGAACTCTTGATAGGCCCGTTAGTGGGGGGTGTGTGTAATGCGCAGGCGCACTGCCTTCCTGAGAACGCCGTCTAGTATATTTAAATCCATAAAAAATAATGACTGTAATCTACCTGATGAAACGGTCGGTGTAAGACTGTGAATCGTCGTATTTTAAGTGTATTTTACTTGTTTTTTAATAAAGTCTATTACTGGAGGAGACTTTACACAGATTTATTTACTATACCACAACAGCTTTCAATCCGCTGTGGGTTTACGGCACTAACTTTTACTGAATAAACAGTGACCATTGTGGACGTCAGGGAGCTGCACTAAGAATGAGGGTTAGTCAGCTGTGCGACTATAAGTGCCCAGTCTGCGTTTGTGGCACTTATCAAGTGCTTTGGATCTCGTAAGTAGTACCAGAGTCTTAGAGGGGCTTGTGGTGATACCATTGATAAGGCACTATTGTAGTGCACTTTTCCTTTATGTTTCCCTGTATATACACTGCGAGAGTTTGACAGATAAAGATCCTGCAGAGAGGAACAGACGGAGACCTGTGATAGAGTCGGAGGACAGTCAGCTGTACGACTGATTAGTACAGTCTGCGCTTGTGGCACTTATCAAGTGCTTTACATTTTGTAAGTAGAACAGAGGGATCTGTGGGGAAGAGAACTGAGAATGTATATGACTGGCATGCCAAGATATTCCATGCAAAACAGGACAAAATTAGTTTTCAAGATGGTAGAACTGTTGAATTAAAGGGACAGTCAACACCAAAATTGTTATTGTTTAATAAAAGACAGCTAACACTTTTACTACCCATTTCCCAGCATTACACAACCAACATTGTTATATTAATATACTTTATAACATTTAAACATCTAAAATTCTGCCTGTGTGTAAGCCTCTACAGACAGTCTCTTATCACATAATAATGATTTTATCGGCTTTTCACAACAGGAGACTGCAAGTTCATATGGACCATATAGATAACTTTGTGCTCACGCCCTGTGAAGTTGTGGCTGACACTGCACTAATTGGCTTAAAAGCAAGTCAATAGATAATAAATAAATAGCCATGTGATCAGGGGAGCTGACAAAAGAGGCTAAGATACAAGGCCCCAAGGCAGAACACTG